>NW_027032840.1:0-5314 GCF_034236695.1 Oncorhynchus nerka | reverse complement strand
GAGTACACTACATGGTGCCCTGGAGTACATTACATGGTGTCCTGGAGTACACTACATGGTATGCTGGAGTACACTACATGATGCCCTGGAGTACATTACATGGTGTGCTGGAGTACACTACATGGTGCCCTGGAGTACATTACATGGTGTGCTGGAGTACACTACATGATGCCCTGGAGTACATTACATGGTGCCCTGGAGTACACTACATGGTGCCCTGGAGTACATTACATGGTGCCCTGGAGTACACTACATGGTGCCCTGGAGTACATTACATGGTGCCGTGGAGTACATTACATGATGCGCTGGAGTACACTACATGATGCGCTGGAGTACACTACATGATGCGCTGGAGTACACTACATGATGCGCTGGAGTACACTACATGATGCGCTGGAGTACACTTCATGGTGCGCTGGAGTACACTACATGGTGAGCTGGAGTACACTACATGGTGAGCTGGAGTACACTTCATGGTGCGCTGGAGTACACTTCATGGTGCGCTGGAGTACACTACATGGTGAGCTGGAGTACACTTCATGGTGCGCTGGAGTACACTACATGGTGCGCTGGAGTACACTACATGGTGAGCTGGAGTACACTTCATGGTGCGCTGGAGTACACTACATGGTGAGCTGGAGTACACTTCATGGTGCGCTGGAGTACACTACATGGTGCGCTGGAGTACACTACATGGTGCGCTGGAGTACACTACATGGTGAGCTGGAGTACACTACATGGTGTGCTGGAGTACACTTCATGATGCGCTGGAGTACATTACATGGTGCGCTGGAAAATAAGCTGCTGAAATGAGTTCCACTGTAAAAAGACACTGAACAGATGCTGTTGTGTTGAGATGTATTTCAGTTAACCATACTCAACAGTTCCTAAATACATACCCTCACAGAATCAAATAAAATAGAATTGTATTAGTCAAATGCGCCGAATACAACCTTAAAGAGCCCCTAACCGACAGTGCAGTTTAAAAAAAATATGGATAAGAATAAGAGATAAAAAATAGCAAGTAATTATAGAGCAGCAGTTAATGTAAGGGATGTGTAATCGGTGGCAGGAAGTCAGACGCAGGGAGAGCAGAGACTTGGTAATAGCCGGAGCAGTTTATTAGCAAAACCCACGGCATAAAAATAACAAGAATAATTGGGTACAAAACCCGTTGCGCACCAAACAACACGTGCACAAGCACTTACAAAAAACAATCCCACACAAAGACATGGGGGAACAGAGGGTTAAATACACAACAAATGATTGAGGTGGAAACAAGGTGTGAGGAAAAACAAGACAAAACACATGGAAAATGAAAAGTGGATCGATGATGGCTAGAAGACCGGCGACACCGACCAGCAGAGCGCCGCCCGAACAAGGAGAGGACCCAGCGACGGAAGTCGTGACAATACCCCCCACTTCCACGAAGTCGGGTCCTCTCCCTCGTCTGAGGGCATAGTGGGATTTCTTATAAGCTTCCGGGTTCGAGTCCAGCTCCTTGAAAGCGGCAGCTCTGGCCTTTAGCTCAGTGTGGATGTTGGCGGTGTTCCATGGCTTCTGATTGGGGTATGTATGTACGGTCACAGTGGGACGACGTCCTCGATGCACTTATTGATGAAGCCAATGACAAATGTGGTGTACTCCTCAATACCATTGGATGAATCCCGGAACATGTTCCAGTCTGTGATAGCAAAACAGTCCTGCAGTTTAGCATCTGCTTCATCTGACCAATTTTTTAGTGATCAAGTCACTGGTGCTTCCTGCTTTAATTTGTGCTTGTAAGCAGGAATCAGGAGGATGGAATTATGGTCAGATTTGCCAAATGGAGGGCGAGGGAGAGCTTTGTACTGTAAGTGTCTCTGTATGTGGAGTATAGGTGGTTCAGAGTTATTTTCCCTCTGGTTGCACATTTAACATGCTGATAGAAATTTGGTAAAACTGATTTAAGTTTCCCTGCATTAAAGTCCCCGGCTACTAGGAGCGTCGCCTCTGGGTGAGCGTTTTCTTGATTATGGCGGAATACAGCTCATTCAATGCAATCTTAGTTCCAGCCTCTGATTGAGGTGGTATATAAACTGCTACGAATAATACAAATGAGAACTCTCTCTGTAGGTAGTGTGGTCTACAGCTTATCATGATATACTCAACCTAGGTGAGCAATAGCTCGAGCTTCCTTAGATATAGTGCACCAGCTGTTATTTTCAAAAATACATAGTCTGTCGCCCCTTGTCTTACCAGAGCCGCTGTTCTATCCCGCCTGTACATCGTATAACCAGCCAGCTGTATGTTGATATTGTCGTCATTCAGCCACGACTCCGTGAAGCATAAGATGTTACAGTTTTTAATGTCCCGTTGGTAGTTTAATCATCCCGTAACTTGCCGATTTTATTGTCCAAAGATTGCATGTTTGCTAGCAGAATTTAGGGAAGTGGGGTTTATTCGATGCCTTCGTATTCTCAGCAGGCAGCCCGCTCTCCAGCCTCTCTTTCTCCACCTCCTCTTCACGCAGATCACGGGGGTCAGGATCTGTTCCCAAGAGAGCCGTATATACTCCCCTTCTGGCTTGTTCGAGAGTCTTCAAAGACGAAAATAGATTCTGCTAGTCTGTTGTGAGGTAATTGCAGTCCTGATTTTTCGGTCATAAGAGGCGGCAACATTATGTACAAAATTAGTTAAACAATTACTCACAAATTAACACAGATAAACAAATAAAAACATAATTGGTTGGGGGCATGTAAAACCTCTTCCTTCTGCTCCGAGCGCCATTTTATCTCGGGAAGCCAGCAGGAAAGCAACAAGGTTTAGTCCTCTGTCTTAATCCGTCTTAATCTGCGCATTCTAGGGCTGTGAGTCATGTGCAGGAGCAGGCAGCAGAGCATCAGCATCCTATGTGTGTGTGTGCGTATGCGTATGCTTGTGTGTGTGTGTGTGGTCTAAGCCCTGTCTCAGGCCCCTCTCTCTTTACAGTGTCTGAGTTAAGGCAATACAAACCAGACTCATCTTTTTGGTCTAAGGAAGATTCCACTTGTCTCTGTTGCTGCTGTTGGCTGGTGCTGCAGCACTGCTCGTGCTCGTTGACATTTGCCTTCTCTAGTGTGTTTGCCTGCTGTGTTCAAAAATACCATCAGCGTGTCATTAAAGCTGTTCTGTTTGATTAACAGGGGGAACATGGCTTTATTAGTGCTTGTTAGTGCTGGTAATGGCTTTAATTTATGTGTATGCTGAGCTGTAAATGCCCTCTTGAGAGAATTCTCTACTTTTGTCTACAGATCTGCCAGATAACATTTACATTTACATTTAAGTCATTTAGCAGACGCTCTTATCCAGAGCGACTTACAAATTGGTGCATTCACCTTATGACCTCCAGTGGAACAGTAGTGCATCTAAATCTTTTCAGGGGGAGGGGGGGTGAGAGGGATTACTTTATCCTATCCTAGGTATTCCTTAAAGAGGTGGGGTTTCAGGTGTCTCCGGAAGGTGGTGATTGACTCCGCTGTCCTGGCGTCGTGAGGGAGTTTGTTCCACCATTGGGGGCCAGAGCAGCGAACAGTTTTGACTGGGCTGAGCGGGAACTGTACTTCCTCAGTGGTAGGGAGGCGAGCAGGCCAGAGGTGGATGAACGCAGTGCCCTTGTTTGGGTGTAGGGCCTGATCAGAGCCTGGAGGTACTGAGGTGCCGTTCCCCTCACAGCTCCGTAGGCAAGCACCATGGTCTTGTAGCGGATGCGAGCTTCAACTGGAAGCCAGTGGAGGGAGCGGAGGAGCGGGGTGACGTGAGAGAACTTGGGAAGGTTGAACACCAGACGGGCTGCGGCGTTCTGGATGAGTTGTAGGGGTTTAATGGCACAGGCAGGGAGCCCAGCCAACAGCGAGTTGCAGTAATCCAGACGGGAGATGACAAGTGCCTGGATTAGGACCTGCGCCGCTTCCTGTGTGAGGCAGGGTCGTACTCTGCGGATGTTGTAGAGCATGAACCTACAGGAACGGGCCACCGCCTTGATGTTAGTTGAGAACGACAGGGTGTTGTCCAGGATCACGCCAAGGTTCTTAGCGCTCTGGGAGGAGGACACAATGGAGTTGTCAACCGTGATGGCGAGATCATGGAACGGGCAGTCCTTCCCCGGGAGGAAGAGCAGTTCCGTCTTGCCGAGGTTCAGCTTGAGGTGGTGATCCGTCATCCACACGGATATGTCTGCCAGACATGCAGAGATTCGATTCGCCACCTGGTCATCAGAAGGGGGAAAGGAGAAGATTAATTGTGTGTCGTCTGCATAGCAATGATAGGAGAGACCATGTGAGGTTATGACAGAGCCAAGTGACTTGGTGTATAGCGAGAATAGGAGAGGGCCTAGAACAGAGCCCTGGGGGACACCAGTGGTGAGAGCACGTGGTGTGGAGACGGATTCTCGCCACGCCACCTGGTAGGAGCGACCTGTCAGGTAGGACGCAATCCAAGCGTGGGCCGCGCCGGAGATGCCCAACTCGGAGAGGGTGGAGAGGAGGATCTGATGGTTCACAGTATCGAAGGCAGCCGATAGGTCTAGAAGGATGAGAGCAGAGGAGAGAGAGTTAGCTTTAGCAGTGCGGAGCGCCTCCGTGATACAGAGAAGAGCAGTCTCAGTTGAATGACTAGTCTTGAAACCTGACTGATTTGGATCAAGAAGGTCATTCTGGGAGAGATAGCGGGAGAGCTGGCCAAGGACGGCACGTTCAAGAGTTTTGGAGAGAAAAGAAAGAAGGGATACTGGTCTGTAGTTGTTGACATCGGAGGGATCGAGTGTAGGTTTTTTCAGAAGGGGGTGCAACTCTCGCTCTCTTGAAGACGGAAGGGACGTAGCCAGCGGTCAGGGATGAGTTGATGAGCGAGGTGAGGTAAGGGAGGAGGTCTCCGGAAATGGTCTGGAGAAGAGAGGAGGGGATAGGGTCAAGCGGGCAGGTTGTAGGGCGGCCGGCCGTCACAAGACGCGAGATTTCATCTGGAGAGAGAGGGGAGAAAGAGGTCAGAGCACAGGGTAGGGCAGTGTGAGCAGAACCAGCGGTGTCGTTTGACTTAGCAAACGAGGATCGGATGTCGTCGACCTTCTTTTCAAAATGGTTGACGAAGTCATCTGCAGAGAGGGAGGAGGGGGAGGGGGAGGAGGATTCAGGAGGGAGGAGAAGGTTGCAAAGAGCTTCCTAGGGTTAGAGGCAGATGCTTGGAATTTAGAGTGGTAGAAAGTGGCTTTAGCAGCAGAGAGAGAAGAGGAAAATGTAGAGAGGAGGGAGTGAAAGGATGTCAGGTCCGCAGGAGGCGAGTTTTCCTCCATTTCCGC
>NW_027032839.1:0-5314 GCF_034236695.1 Oncorhynchus nerka | reverse complement strand
GGTCACAACTTGCAGGCTTGTTTTCGATTGCTGTGCGTTTTGTTTAGCAACTATTTTGCTACCTGACAACTTTACAGTTTTCACTTTTTAATTACCGTTCATATATTTATTTATTTTTTTCCTCAACTTTTTCACTCCGGACGCTTTATCTGGACACGATTCGTCGGACCTCCAGCAGCCCGAGCTAAGTAGTAACATTAACATGATGCCTTCTAATTGCAGCCGCTGTGCTCGCCTTACGGCGAGGATAGCTGCTCACTGCAAGCCCAGCTTCAGAAACGCAATCGTTAGGCAAGGGTAATTTCAGTGTGGGAAAGGATGAAACAGCGTCTGTGCCACCAGTAAGTACAGATAGTAGTATAAATCCTGGCACAGTCCCATAACAGCCGGACACTTTCTCACGGTTTCTGGAAGGGAAATGCTGTAGGAACGCTCAACCGGTGTCGCTCATTCAGCCGACAGAAACTTTCAACAGTTTTCCCCATTAAGCAATTCGGTGTCAGAGGCCGAGTCTTCTCTGGTCTCTGCTCTCCGTTACGGGGTCTGAGACATGAAGCTTCCCACCATTAGCTCTGACAAATTGAAAACTCTAGTCATTGGCGGCTCATTACCGCGGTATTAGACTTAAGCGAATCATCCAGCGATCATACACTGTTTACCCGGGGCAGGGCTACCGGCGTTAAGGCTAATCTGAAGATGGTGCTGGCTAAAGCTAAAACTGGCAAGTGTAGAGTATAGAGATATTGTTATCACGTCGGCACCAACGATGTTAGGATGAAACAGTCAGAGATCACCAAGCGCAACATAGCTTCTGCGTGCATATCAGCTAGAAAGATGTGTCGGCATCGGAAGTAATTGTCTCTGGCCCCCTCCCAGTTAGGGAGTGATGAGCTCTGCAGCAGAGTCTCACAACTCAATCGCTGGTTGAAAACTGTTTTCTGCCCCTCCCAAAAGATAGAATTTGTAGATAATTGGCCCTCTTTCTGGGACTCACCTACAAACAGGACCAAGCCTGACCTGCTGAGGAGTGACGGACTCCATCCTAGCTGGAGGGTGCTCTCATCTTATCTACCAACATAGACAGGGCTCTAACTCCTCTAGCTCCACAATGAAATAGGGTGCAGGCCAGGCAGCAGGCTATTAGCCAGCCTGCCAGCATAGTGGAGTCTGCCACTAGCATAGTCAGTGTAGTCAGCTCAGCTATCACCATTGAGACCGTGTCTGTGCCTCGACCTAGGTTGGGCAAAACTAAACATGGCGGTGTTCGCCTTAGCAATCTCACTAGGATAAAGACCACCTCCATTCCTGTCATTACTGAAAGAGATCATGATACCTCACTTCTCAAAATAGGGCTACTTAATGTTAGATCCCTTACTTCAAAGGCAATTATAGTCAATGAACTAATCACTGATCATAATCTTGATGTGATTGGCCTGACTGAAACATGGCTTAAGCCTGATGAATTTACTGTGTTAAATGAGGCCTCACCTCCTGGCTACACTAGTGACCATATCCCCGTGCATCCCGCAAAGGCGGAGGTGTTGCTAACATTTACGATAGCAAATTTCAATTTACAAAAAAAAAAAAATGACGTTTTTCGTCTTTTGAGCTTCTAGTCATGAAATCTATGCAGCCTACTCAATCACTTTTTATAGCTACTGTTTACAGGCCTCCTGGGCCATATACAGCGTTTCTCACTGAGTTCCCTGAATTCCTATCGGACCTTGTAGTCATTGCAGATAATATTCTAATCTTTGGTGACTTTAATATTCACATGGAAAAGTCCACAGACCCACTCCAAAAGGCTTTCGGAGCCATCATCGACTCAGTGGGTTTTGTCCAACATGTCTCTGGACCCACTCACTGTCACAGTCATACGCTGGACCTAGTTTTGTCCCATGGAATAAATGTTGTGGATCTTAATGTTTTCCTCATAATCCTGGACTATCGGACCACCATTTTATTACGTTTGCAATTGCAACAAATAATCTGCTCAGACCCCAACCAAGGAACATCAAAAGTCGTGCTATAAATTCACAGACAACACAAAGATTCCTTGATGCCCTTCCAGACTCCCTCTGCCTACCCAAGGACGCCAGAGGACAAAATCCGTTAACCACCTAACTGAGTATCTCAATTTAACCTTGCGCAATACCTAGATGCAGTTGCACCCCTAAAAACTAAAAATGTCTCATAAGAAACTAGCTCCCTGGTACACAGAAAATACCGAGCTCTGAAGCAAGCTTCAGAAAATTGGAACGGAAATGGCGCCACACCAAACTGGAAGTCTTCCGACTAGCTTGGAAGGACGGTACCGTGCAGTACCGAAGAGCCCCTTACTGCTGCTCGATCATCCTATTTTCTAACTTAATTGAGGAAAATAAGAACAATCCGAAATTCCTTTTTGATACTGTCGCAAAGCTAACTAAAAAGCAGCATTCCCCAAGAGAGGATGACTTTCACTTTAGCAGTGATAAATTCATGAACTTCTTTGAGGAAAAGATTATGATTATTAGAAAGCAAATTACGGACTCCTCTTTAAACCTGCGTATTCCTCCAAACCTCAGTTGTCCTGAGTCTGCACAACTCTGCCAGGACCTAGGATCAAGAGAGACGCTCAAGTCTTTTAGTACTATATCTCTTGACACAATGATGAAAATAATCATGGCCTCTAAACCTTCAAGCTGCATACTGGACCCTATTCCAACTAAACTACTGAAAGAGCTGCTTCCTGTGCTTGGCCCTCCTATGTTGAACATAATAAACGGCTCTCTATCCACTGGATGTGTACCAAACTCACTAAAAGTGGCAGTAATAAAGCCTCTCTTGAAAAAGCCAAACCTTGACCCAGAAAATATAAAAAACTATCGGCCTATATCGAATCTTCCATTCCTCTCAAAAATTTTAGAGGAGGCTGTTGCGCAGCAACTCACTGCCTTCCTGAAGACAAACAATGTATACGAAATGCTTCAGTCTGGTTTTAGACCCCATCATAGCACTGAGACGGCACTTGTGAAGGTGGTAAATGACATTTTAATGGCAACGGACCGAGGCTCTGCATCTGTCCTCGTGCTCCTAGACCTTAGTGCTGCTTTTGATACCATCGATCACCACATTCTTTTGGAGAGATTGGAAACCCAAATTGGTCTACACGGACATGTTCTGGCCTGGTTTAGATCTTATCTGTCGGAAAGATATCAGTTTGTCTCTGTGAATGGTTTGTCCTCTGACAAATCAACTGTAAATTTCGGTGTTCCTCAAGGTTCTGTTTTAGGACCACTATTGTTTTCACTATATATTTTACCTCTTGGGGATGTTATTCGAAAACATAATGTAAACTTTCACTGCTATGCGGATGACACACAGCTGTACATTTCAATGAAACATGGTGAAGCCCCAAAATTGCCCTCGCTAGAAACATGTGTTTCAGACATAAGGAGTGGATGGCTGCAAACTTTCTACTATTAAACTCGGACAAAACAGAGATGCTTGTTCTAGGTCCCAAGAAACAAAGAGATCTTCTGTTGAATCTGACAATTAATCTTAATGGTTGTACAGTCGTCTCAAATAAAACTGTGAAGGACCTCGGCGTTACTCTGGACCCTGATCTCTCTTTTGAAGAACATATCAAGACCATTTCGAGGACAGCTTTTTTTTCCATCTACGTAACATTGCAAAAATCAGAAACTTTCTGTCCAAAAATGATGCAGAAAAATTAATCCATGCTTTTGTCACTTCTAGGTTAGACTACTGCAATGCTCTATTTTCCGGCTACCCGGATAAAGCACTAAATAAACTTCAGTTAGTGCTGAATACGGCTGCTAGAATCCTGACTAGAACCAAAAATTTGATCATATTACTCCAGTGCTAGCCTCTCTACACTGGCTTCCTGTCAAAGCAAGGGCTGATTTCAAGGTTTTTACTGCTAACCTACAAAGCATTTACATGGGCTTGCTCTACCTATCTCTCTGATTTGGTCCTGCCGTACATACCTACACGTACGCTACGGTCACAAGACGCAGGCCTCCTAATTGTCCCTAAATTTCTAAGCAAACAGCTGGAGGCAGGGCTTTCTCCTATAGAGCTCCATTTTTATGGAGCGGTCTGCCTACCCATGTCAGAGACGCAAACTCGGTCTCAACCTTTAAGTCTTTACTGAAGACTCATCTCTTCAGTGGGTCATATGATTGAGTGTAGTCTGGCCCAGGAGTGGGAAGGTGAACGGAAAGGCTCTGGAGCAACGAACCGCCCTTGCTGTCTCTGCCTGGCCGATTCCCCTCTTTCCACTGGGATTCTCTGCCTCTACCCTGTTACGCTTTGGCAAAGTGGGTGGGGTTATATCCTTCCTGTTTGGCCCTGTCCGGGGTGTCCTCGGATGGGGCCACAGTGTCTCCTGACCCCTCCTGTCTCAGCCTCCAGTATTTATGCTGCATTAGTTTATGTGTCGGGGGCTAGGGTCAGTTTGTTATATCTGGAGTACTTCTCCTGTCCTATTCGGTGTCCTGTGTGAATCTAAGTGTGCGTTCTCTAATTCTCTCCTTCTCTCTTTCTTTCTCTCTCTCGGAGGACCTGAGCCCTAGGACCATGCCCCAGGACTACCTGACATGATGACTCCTTGCTGTCCCCAGTCCACCTGGCCATGCTGCTGCTCCAGTTTCAACTGGCCTGGGCCCTAGGACCATGTCCCAGGACTACCTGACATGATGACTCCTTGCTGTCCCCAGTCCACCTGGCCATGCTGCTGCTCCAGTTTCAACTGTTCTGCCTTACTATTATTCAACCATGCTGGTCATTTATGAACATTTGAACATCTTGGCCACGTTCTGTTATAATCTCCACCCGGCACAGCCAGAAGAGGACTGGCCACCCCACATATGCTCTCTCTAATTCTCTCTTTCTTTCTCTCTCTCTCGGAGGACCTGAGCCCTAGGACCGTGCCCCAGGACTACCTGACATGATGACTCCTTGCTGTCCCCAGTCCACCTGACTGTGCTGCTGCTCCAGTTTCAACTGTTCTGCCTTATTATTATTCGACCATGCTGGTCATTTATGAACATTTGAACATCTTGGTCATGTTCTGTTATAATCTCTACCCGGCACAGCCAGAAGAGGACTGGCCACCCCACATAGCCTGGTTCCTCTCTAGGTTTCTTCCTAGGTTTTGGCCTTTCTAGGGAGTTTTCCTAGCCACCGTGCTTTTACACCTGCATTGTTTGCTGTTTGGGGTTTTAGGCTGGGTTTCTGTACAGCACTTTGAGATATCAGCTGATGTACGAAGGGCTATATAAATAAATTTGATTTGATTTGATTTGAT
>NW_027032838.1:0-5313 GCF_034236695.1 Oncorhynchus nerka | reverse complement strand
GAGGAACCACTGGGAGTCTGTCCTGAGGAACCACTGGAGTCTGTCCTGAGGAACCACTGGGAGTCTGGGCTGAGGAACCACTGGGAGTCTGTCCTGAGGAACCACTGGGAGTCTGTCCTGAGGAACCACTGGGAGTCTGGGCTGAGGAACCACTGGGAGTCTGGGCTGAGGAACCACTGAGTCTGGGCTGAGGAACCACTGGAGTCTGGGCTGAGGAACCACTGGAGTCTGGGCTGAGGAACCACTGGGAGTCTGGGCTGAGGAACCACTGGAGTCTGGGCTGAGGAACCACTGGAGTCTGTCCTGAGGAACCACTGGGAGTCTGGGCTGAGGAACCACTGGGAGTCTGTCCTGAGGAACCACTGGGAGTCTGGTCCTGAGGAACCACTGGAGTCTGGGCTGAGGAACCACTGAGTCTGGGCTGAGGAACCACTGAGTCTGGGCTGAGGAACCACTGGGAGTCTGGGCTGAGGAACCACTGGGAGTCTGGGCTGAGGAACCACTGGGAGTCTGGGCTGAGGAACCACTGGGAGTCTGGGCTGAGGAACCACTGAGTCTGGGCTGAGGAACCACTGGGTCTGGGCTGAGGAACCACTGGGTCTGGGCTGAGGAACCACTGGGAGTCTGGGCTGAGGAACCACTGAGAGTCTGGGCTGAGGAACCACTGGGAGTCTGGGCTGAGGAACCACTGGGTCTGGGCTGAGGAACCACTGGGTCTGGGCTGAGGAACCACTGAGTCTGGGCTGAGGAACCACTGAGTCTGGGCTGAGGAACCACTGAGTCTGGCCTGAGGAACCACTGAGTCTGGGCTGAGGAACCACTGAGTCTGGGCTGAGGAACCACTGAGTCTGGGCTGAGGAACCACTGGGAGTCTGGCCTGAGGAACCACTGAGTCTGGGCTGAGGAACCACTGGGAGTCTGGGCTGAGGAACCACTGGGTCTGGGCTGAGGAACCACTGGGTCTGGGCTGAGGAACCACTGAGTCTGGGCTGAGGAACCACTGAGTCTGGGCTGAGGAACCACTGAGTCTGGGCTGCACCGCCACTTATCCTGCACAGAAGTTAACACACTTGAATAATTCAACAAGGCCGTGTAGAAATGTTGAAACAGTTTTATGTTCGCAAAACAATGTCTAAAACACTTTCCAATGCAGGAAGGTATCGATAGCTTTGTAGGCTAACATTCCTTGCTAGCTTACAGCTGAAACCAACATCAATTCACTACCGTACCTTGTCTGTTTATAATATGCAAACCATAATTCAAAATATTGCTGATTTTACAAAGCTGATAGTCACTAAAAAGTCCCTCACGTCTCCCAGTCAAGATCATCATTACTGAAGGCTGTGACTCTGCATGAATGAGGTCATGGGTATCACATTCATAAAATATATATTGCTTCTTAAATGCAAATGTTGATCAGTACAATAAAATAAGTCCTAAATGGAAGGGGAAACTGTAGTCTCGTGAAATCAGCCAAAACGAGCTCAATAACTCCATGCCATCACACTCCTGTTGAATGTCTATTCTCCTGTTGAATATCTATTCCTCTCTATTGTGACTAGACCTGGGTAAATCAAGATGTATCCAAGGAGATTTACTTTTAAAATAAATGACATTTTTATGTATTTTATTTAGTTACTAAAGTCAAATTGCTTGATTTAATGCACACATTACAATGTTTAATTTGAATGATATTGTATTATATTATTATTATTATTATTATTATATATATTATATTATATTATACTCCACTCTGGATCGAGTGACATTCTGTGACTTTGGCAGATGTTGTCATGCTATCTGCTATCGGGATACTGAACCTAGGATCGTGGTAACACTGCTGTCGGGATACTGAACCTGGGATCGTGGTAACACTGCTGTCGGGATACTGAACCTGGGATCGTGGTAACACTGCTGTCGGGATACTGAACCTGGGATCGTGGTGACACTGCTGTCGGGATACTGAACCTGGGATCGTGGTAACACTGCTGTCGGGATACTGAACCTAGGATCGTGGTGACACTGCTGTCGGGATACTGAACCTGGGATCGTGGTAACGTTAGTGTTCACTGCTATCGGGATACTGAACCTGGGATCGTGGTAACGTTAGTGTTCACTGCTATCGGGATACTGAAGCTGGGATCGTGGTGACACTGCTGTCGGGATACTGAACCTGGGATCGTGGTGACACTGCTATCGGGATACTGAACCTGGGATCGTGGTGACACTAGGTGTTCACTGCTATCGGGATACTGAACCTGGGATCGTGGTAACACTGCTATCGGGATACTGAACCTGGGATCGTGGTAACGTTAGTGTTCACTGCTATCGGGATACTGAAGCTGGGATCGTGGTGACACTGCTGTCGGGATACTGAACCTGGGATCGTGGTGACACTGCTGTCGGGATACTGAACCTAGGATCGTGGTAACGTTAGTGTTCACTGCTATCGGGATACTGAACCTGGGATCGTGGTGACACTGCTATCGGGATACTGAACCTGGGATCGTGGTAACGTTAGTGTTCACTGCTATCGGGATACTGAACCTGGGATCGTGGTGACACTGCTATCGGGATACTGAACCTGGGATCGTGGTAGACACTGCTATCGGGATACTGAACCTGGGATCGTGGTGACACTGCTGTCGGGATACTGAACCTGGGATCGTGGTGACACTGCTGTCGGGATACTGAACCTGGGATCGTGGTGACACTGCTGTCGGGATACTGAACCTGGGATCGTGGTAACACTGCTGTCGGGATACTGAACCTGGGATCGTGGTAACACTGCTGTCGGGATACTGAACCTGGGATCGTGGTAACACTGCTGTCGGGATACTGAACCTGGGATCGTGGTGACACTGCTGTCGGGATACTGAACCTGGGATCGTGGTAACACTGCTGTCGGGATACTGAACCTGGGATCGTGGTAACACTGCTGTCGGGATACTGAACCTGGGATCGTGGTGACACTGCTGTCGGGATACTGAACCTGGGATCGTGGTGACACTGCTATCGGGATACTGAACCTGGGATCGTGGTGACACTGCTATCGGGATACTGAACCTGGGATCGTGGTGACACTGCTATCGGGATACTGAACCTAGGATCGTGGTAACACTGCTGTCGGGATACTGAACCTGGGATCGTGGTAACGTTAGTGTTCACTGCTATCGGGATACTGAACCTGGGATCGTGGTAACGTTAGTGTTCACTGCTATCGGGATACTGAACCTGGGATCGTGGTAACGTTAGTGTTCACTGCTATCGGGATACTGAACCTGGGATCGTGGTAACGTTAGTGTTCACTGCTATCGGGATACTGAAGCTGGGATCGTGGTGACACTGCTGTCGGGATACTGAACCTGGGATCGTGGTGACACTGCTATCGGGATACTGAACCTGGGATCGTGGTAACGTTAGTGTTCACTGCTATCGGGATACTGAACCTGGGATCGTGGTAACGTTAGTGTTCACTGCTATCGGGATACTGAACCTGGGATCGTGGTGACACTAGTGTTCACTGCTACGGTCTTCTAAAGTGGGGTTCTAGAGAGCGGGT
The DNA here is from genome assembly GCF_034236695.1 of Oncorhynchus nerka. NCBI lineage: Eukaryota > Metazoa > Chordata > Actinopteri > Salmoniformes > Salmonidae > Oncorhynchus > Oncorhynchus nerka. Next base: position 1,751 of record NW_027032838.1, on the reverse strand, counting down.
ATATCTCGTGTGTGTGTGTGTGGCTCAGTTGGTAGACCATGGCACTTGGCAATACCAGGGCTGTGGGTTCAGTACTCCAATACCAGGGCTGTGGGTTCAGTTTCCGCTGGTGTCACCAGTACTGGGGAGGAAAAAATAATGTAAGCATCAATTATTATATATTTTTCTTTTGTATGTTTACTCCATGTGTAACTCTGTGTTGAACTGCTTTGCTTTATCTTGACCAGGTCGCAGTTGCAAATGAGAACTTGTTCTCAACTGGCCTACCTGGTTAAATAAAAATAGTGAGGTGATTTGAATAAATGGATCTGCTAAATGGCATGTATCTGAGTGTACAGTGGTCTGGTCTTTCTCTGCTAAATGGCATGTATCTGAGTGTACAGTGGTCTGGTCTTTCTCTGGTTCCTGTAGAAACTTGGAGGTAAACCCAGGATGGATATGGTGAGTTAACGGCCCCACCCTGCTGGGCTTGCTTGGCTCTATGGCCCCGCCCCACCCCCACCCCACCCTACTGGGCTTTAGCGCGCCTTGGCACGGCACAGTCTGCTGGCTGGCTTGGCTTGGCACGGCGCAGTCTGCTGGCTTGGCATGGCACGGCGCAGTCTGCTGGCTTGGCACGGCGCAGTCTGCTGGCTTGGCTTGGCACGGCGCAGTCTGCTGGCTTGGCTTGGCACGGCGCAGTCTGCTGGCTTGGTGGAATGTTGGACAATGTAATATACGATGACATCCTGATCATCAATCTGCAGTGTTCTCTCTCTCGCTCGTCTTTCACTTCTCTCTCTCTCGTCTCCTTTGCTCTCTTCACGACAACAGGAGCAAATCATTGAATGATATCAGGCGGTTCCCGTCGCCTACGCAAGTGGTGCGCCAGGTTTCTGAGGGTGGCATGGAGCTGAGCCCCGGCGCCGTGAGCCAAGACCAGCTGCAGATGGTCAGAGCCCGGGTCCACGAGAGTGAGGCCAAGTGGCACAACGTGAGTCCACACACACTTGCATCCATTACCTGTCCCATCCTGACCAGTAGAACTAGTCACCTGTCCCATCCTGACCGGTAGAACTAGTCACCTGTCCCATCCTGACCGGTAGAACTAGTCACCTGTCCCATCCTGACCGGTAGAACTAGTCACCTGTCCCGCCCTGACCGGTAGAACTAGTCACCTGTCCCGCCCTGACCGGTAGAACTAGTCACCTGTCCCGCCCTGACCGGTAGAACTAGTCACCTGTCCCGCCCTGACCGGTAGAACTAGTCACCTGTCCCGCCCTGACCGGTAGAACTAGTCACCTGTCCCGCCCTGACCGGTAGAACTAGTCACCTGTCCCGCCCTGACCGGTAGAACTAGTCACCTGTCCCGCCCTGACCGGTAGAACTAGTCACCTGTCCCGCCCTGACCGGTAGAACTAGTCACCTGTCCCGCCCTGACCGGTAGAACTAGTCACCTGTCCCGCCTGACCGGTAGAACTAGTCACCTGTCCCGCCCTGACCGGTAGAACTAGTCACCTGTCCCGCCCTGACCGGTAGAACTAGTCACCTGTCCCGCCCTGACCGGTAGAACTAGTCACCTGTCCCGCCCTGACCGGTAGAACTAGTCACCTGTCCCGCCCTGACCGGTAGAACTAGTCACCTGTCCCATCCTGACTGGTAGAACTAGTCACCTGTCCCATCCTGACTGGTAGAACTAGTCACCTGTCCCATCCTGACTGGTAGAACTAGTCACCTGTCCCATCTGACTGGTAGAACTAGTCACCTGTCCC
>NW_027032837.1:0-5311 GCF_034236695.1 Oncorhynchus nerka | reverse complement strand
CATACATACATACATACATACATACACACATACATATACATATATATATATATCTTTCTGTATGCCTGCCTCTCTCTCTCTCTCTCTCTCTCTCTGTGAATCTTTCTGTGCCTGCCTCTCTCTCTCTCTCTCTCTTTGCCTCTCTCTGTGAATCTTTCTGTGCCTGCCTCTCTCTCTCTCTCTCTCTCTCTCGAATCTTTCTGTGCCTCTCTCTCTCTCTCTCTCTCTTTGCCTCTCTCTTGTGAATCTTTCTGTGCCTGCCTCTCTCTCTCTCTCTCCTCTCTCTGTGAATCTTTCTGTGCCTGCCTCTCTCTCTCTCTGCCTCTCTCTGTGAATCTTTCTGTGCCTGCCTCTCTCTCTCTCTCTCTCCTCTCTCTGTGAATCTTTCTGTGCCTGCCTCTCTCTCTCTCTCTCTTTGCCTCTCTCTGTGAATCTTTCTGTGCCTGCCTCTCTCTCTCTCTCTCTCTCTCTCTCTGTGAATCTTTCTGTGCCTGCCTCTCTCTCTCTCTCTCTCTCTCTCTCTCTCTCTCTCTGTGAATCTTTCTGTGCCTGCCTCTCTCTCTCTTTGCCTCTCTCTGTGAATCTTTCTGTGCCTGCCTCTCTACCATCTCTCTCTTTGCCTCTCTGTGAATCTTTCTGTGCCTGCCTCTCTCTCTCTCTCTCTCTCTTTGCCTCTCTCTGTGAGTCTTTCTGATATCTCTCTCTCTCTCTCTTGCCTCTCTCTTTGAATCTTTCTGTGCCTGCCTCTCTCTCTCTTTCTTTGCCTCTCTCTGTGAATCTTTCTGTGCCTCTCTCTCTCTCTTTCTCTGTGAATCTTTCTGTGCCTGCCTCTCTCTCTCTCTCTCTTTGCCTCTCTCTGTGATCTTTTCTGTGCCTGCCTCTCTCTCTCTTTCTTTGCCTCTCTCTGTGAATCTTTCTGTGCCTGTGCCTGCCTCTCTCTCTCTCTCTTTGAATCTTTCTGTATATGCCTCTCTCTCTCTCTCTTTACTCTCTCATGAGATCTTTCTGTGCCTGCCTCTCTCTCTCTCTCTCTTTGCCTCTTTTGAATCTTTCTGTGCCTGCCTCTCTCTCTCTCTTTGAGATCTTTCTGTGCCTGCCCTCTCTCTCCTCTCTCTATTTTTGCCTCTCTGTGAATCTTTCTGTGCCTGCCTCTCTCTCTCTTTGAATCTTTCTGTGCCTGATCTCTCTCTTTGCCTCTCTCTGTGAATCTTTCTGTATATATATCTCTATATATTTATCTCTCTGTGAATCTTTCTGTGCCTGCCTCTCTCTCTCTCTCTCTGCCTCTCTCTGTGAATCTTTCTGTGCCTGCCTCTCTCTCTCTCTCTCTCTCTCTCTGTGCCTCTCTCTGTGTCTCTGTCCTCTCTCTCTCTCTCTCTCTCTCTGCCTCTCTCTGTGAATCTTTCTGTCCTCCTCTCTCTCTCTCTTTGCCTCTCTCTTTGAATCTTTCTGTGCCTGCCTCTCTCTCTCTCTCTCTCTCTGCCTCTCTCTGTGAATCTTTCTGTGCCTGCCTCTCTCTCTCTCTCTCTCTTTGCCTCTCTCTGTGAATCTTTCTGTGCCTGCCTCTCTCTCTCTCTCTCTTTGCCTCTCTCTGTGAATCTTTCTGTGCCTGCCTCTCTCTCTCTCTCTCTCTTGAATCTTTCTGTGCCTGCCTCTCTCTCTCTCTCTCTCTCTCTCTCTCTGCCTCTCTCTGTGAATCTTTCTGTGCCTGCCTCTCTCTCTCTCTCTCTCTCTCTCTTGCATCTCTCTGTGAATACTTTCTGTGCCTGCCTCTCTCTCTCTCTTTGCCTCTCTCTGTGAATCTTTCTGTGCCTGCCTCTCTCTCTCTCTCTCTCTTTGCCTCTCTCTGTGCCTGCCTCTCTCTCTCTCTCTCTCTTTGCCTGAATCTTTCTGTGCCTGTCTCTCTCTCTCTCTCTCTTTTGCCTCTCTGTGCCTGCCTCTTCTGTGAATCTTTCTGTGCCTGTCTCAATCTTTCTGTGCCTGCCTCTCTCTCTCTCTCTTTGCCTCTCTCTGTGAATCCTCTGTGCCTGCCTCTCTCTCTCTCTCTTGCCCCGCTCTGTGAATCTTTCTGTGCCTGCCTCCTAGCATCTCTCTCTTTTCTCTCTGTGAATCTTTCTGTGCCTGCCCCTCTCTCTCTCTCTCTGCCTCTCTGTGAATCTTTCTGTTGCCTCTCTCTCTCTCTCTCTTTGCCTCTCTCTGTGAATCTTTCTGTGCCTGCCTCTCTCTCTTGCCTCTCTCTGTGATCTTTCTGTGCCTGCCTCTCTCTCTCTCTTGAATCTTTCTGTGCCTGCCTCTCTCTTCTCTCTTTTGCCTCTCTCTGTGAATCTTTCTGTGCCTGCCTCTCTCTCTCTCTCTCTTTTGCCTCTCTCTGTGAATCTTTCTGTGCCTGCCTCTCTCTCTCTCTCTTTTGAATCTTTCTGTGCCTGCCTCTCTCTCTCTCTTCTTTTTGCCTCTCTGTGAATCTTTCTGTGCCTCTTTGCCTCTTGCCTCTCTCTGTGAATCTTTCTGTGCCTGCCTCTCTCTCTCTCTCTGCCTCTCTCTGTGAATCTTTCTGTGCCTGCCTCTCTCTCTCTCTCTCTTTTGCCTCTTGTGGATCTCTCTGTGAATCTTTCTGTGCCTGCCTCTCTCTCTCTCTTTGGTGAACCTTTCTGTGCCTGCCTCTCTCTCTCTTGCCTCTCTCTGTGAATCTTTCTGTGCCTGCCTCTCTCTCTCTCTCTCTCTCTCTTTGCCTCTTTCTGTGCCTGCCTGCTCTCTCTCTCTCTCTTTCTCTGTGAGATCTTCTGCTGAATCTTTTCTCTCTCTCTTTGCCTCTCTCTGTCTCTCTCTTGTTGCCTCTCTCTGTGAATCTTTCTGTGCCTCTCTCTCTCTCTCTTCTCTCTCTCTGTGAATCTTTCTGTGCCTGCTCTCTGTGAATCTTTCTGTGCCTGCCTCTCTCTCTCTCTCTCTTTGCCTCTCTCTGTGAATCTTTCTGTGCCTGCCTCTCTCTCTCTCTCTTTGCCTCTCTCTGTGAATCTTTCTGTGCCTGCCTCTCTCTCTCTCTCTCTTTCTGTGAATCTTTCTCCTGCCTCTCTCTCTTTGCCTCTCTCTGTGAATCTTTCTGTGTCTGCCTCTCTCTCTCTCTCTTTGAATCTTTCTGTGCCTGCCTCTCTCTCTCTCTCTCTTTTTGCCTCTCTCTGTGAATCTTTCTGTGCCTGCCTCTCTCTCTCTTTGAATCTTTCTGTGCCTGCCTCTCTCTCTCTTTGCCTCTCTCTGAATCTTTCTGTGCCTGCCTCTCTCTCTCTTTTGCCTCTCTCTGTGAATCTTTCTGTGCCTGCCTCTCTCTCTCTCTCTCTCTCTTTCTGTGCCTGCCTCTCTCTCTCTCTCTCTCTTTGCCTCTCTCTGAATCTTTCTGTGCCTCTCCTCTCTCTCTCTCTCTCTTTGAATCTTTCTGTGCCTTTCTGTCTCTCTCTCTCTTTGCCTCTCTCTGTGAATCTTTCTGTGCCTGCCTCTCTCTCTCTCTCTCTTTGAATCTTTCTGTGCCTGCCTCTCTCTCTCTCTCTCTCTCTTGCCTCTCTCTGAATCTTTCTGTGCCTGCCTCTCTCTCTCTCTCTCTTTGCCTCTCTCTGTGAATCTTTCTGTGCCTGCCTCTCTCTCTCTCTCTCTTTGCCTCTCTCTGTGAATCTTTCTGTGCCTGCCTCTCTCTCTCTCTCTCTCTCTCTTTGCCTCTCTCTGTGAATCTTTCTGTACCTGCCTCTCTCTCTCTCTCTCTCTCTCTCTTTGAATCTTTCTGTGCCTGCCTCTCTCTCTCTCTCTGCCTCGCTCTGTGAATCTTTCTGTGCCTGCCTCTCTCTCTCTCTCTTTGCCTCTCTCTGTGAATCTTTCTGTGCCTGCCTCTCTCTCTCTCTCTTTGCCTCTCTGTGAATCTTTCTGTGCCTGCCTCTCTCTCTCTCTCTCTTTGCCTCTCTCTGTGAATCTTTCTGTGCCTGCCTCTCTCTCTCTCTCTTTGCCTCTCTCTGTGAATCTTCTGTGCCTGCCTCTCTCTCTCTCTCTCTCTTTGCCTCTCTCTGTGCATCTTTCTGTGCCTGCCTCTCTCTCTCTCTCTCTATTTGCCTCTCTCTGTGCATGCCTCTCTCTCTCTCTCTCTCTCTTCTTTGCCTCTCTCTGTGAATCTTTCTGTGCCTGCCTCTCTCTCTCTCTCTCTCTCTCTCTTTGCCTCTCTCTGTGCCTGCCTCTCTCTCTCTCTTTGCCTCTCTCTGTGAATCTTTCTGTGCCTGCCCCTCTCTCTCTCTCTCTCTCTCTTTGCCTCTCTCTTTGAATCTTTCTGTGCCTGCCTCTCTCTCTGCCTCTCTCTGTGAATCTTTCTGTGCCTGCCTCTCTCTCTCTCTCTCTTTGCCTCTCTCTGTGAATCTTTCTGTGCCTGCCTCTCTCTCTCTTTTTGCCTCTCTCTGTGAATCTTTCTGTGCCTGCCTCTCTCTCTCTCTTTGCCTCTCTCTGTGAATCTTTCTGTGCCTGCCTCTCTCTCTCTTTGCCTCTCTCTGTGAATCTTTCTGTGCCTGCCTCTCTCTCTCTCTCTCTCTTTGCCTCTCTCTGTGAATCTTTCTGTGCCTGCCTCTCTCTCTCTCTTTGCTCTGTGCCTCTTTCTGTGCCTGCCTCTCTCTCTCTCTCTGCCTCTCTGTGAATCTTTCTGTGCCTGCCTCTCTCTCTCTTTGAATCTTTCTGTGCCTGCCTCTCTCTCTCTCTTTGAATCTTTCTGTGCCTGCCTCTCTCTCTCTCTCTCTTTGAACCTTTCTGTGAATCTTTCTGTGCCTGCCTCTCTCTCTCTCTCTCTTTTTGAATCTTTCTGTGAATCTTTCTGTGCCTGCCTTTCTCTCTCTCTCTCTCTCTCTCTTTGCCTCTCTCTGTGAATCTTTCTGTGCCTGCCTCGCTCTCTCTTTGCCTCTCTCTGTGAATCTTTCTGTGCCTGCCTCTCTCTCTCTCTCTCTCTCTCTTTGCCTCTCTCTGTGAATCTTCTGTGCCTGCCTCTCTCTCTCTCTCTCTCTCTTTGCCTCTCTCTGTGCATCTTTCTGTGCCTGCCTCTCTCTCTCTCTCTCTATTTGCCTCTCTCTGTGCCTGCCTCTCTCGCTCTTTGCCTCTCTCTGTGAATCTTTCTGTGCCTGCCTCTCTCTCTCTCTCTCTTTGCCTCTCTCTTTCTCTCTCTTTCTGTGCCTGCCTCTCTCTCTCTCTCTTTGAATATTTCTGTGCCTGCCTCTCTCTCTCTCTCTTTGAATCTTTCTGTGCCTGCCTCTCTCTCTCTCTCTCTCTTTGTCTCTCTCTCTCTCTCTCTCTCTCTCTC
>NW_027032836.1:0-5310 GCF_034236695.1 Oncorhynchus nerka | reverse complement strand
AGACTGCTAATTAAAGTTCCACCAGACTACTAATTAAAGTTCCACCAGACTACTAATTAAAGTTCCTGGAATGCTAATTAAAGTTCCACCAGACTGCTAATTAAAGTTCCACCAGACTGCTAATTAAAGTTCCACCAGACTGCTAATTAAAGTTCCACCAGACTGCTAATTAAAGTTCCACCAGACTGCTAATTAAAGTTCCACCAGACTGCTAATTAAAGTTCCGCAGACTGCTAATTAAAGTTCTACCAGACTACTAATTAAAGTTCCACCAGACTGCTAATTAAAGTTCTACCAGACTACTAATTAAAGTTCCACCAGACTACTAATTAAAGTTCCACCAGACTGCTAATTAAAGTTCCACCAGACTACTAATTCAAGTTCCACCAGAATTTTAATTAAAGTTCCACCAGACTGCTAATTAAAGTTCCACCAGACTACTAATTACAGTTCCACCAGACTGCTAATTAAAGTTCCACCAGACTGCTAATTAAAGTTCCACCAGACTACTAATTAATGTTCCACCAGACTACTAATTAATGTTCCACCAGACTACTAATTAAAGTTCCACCAGACTGCTAATTAAAGTTCCACCAGACTACTAATTCAAGTTCCACCAGAATTTTAATTAAAGTTCCACCAGACTGCTAATTAAAGTTCCACCAGACTACTAATTACAGTTCCACCAGACTGCTAATTAAAGTTCCACCAGACTGCTAATTAAAGTTCCACCAGACTACTAATTAATGTTCCACCAGACTACTAATTAATGTTCCACCAGACTACTAATTAATGTTCCACCAGACTACTAATTAATGTTCCACCAGACTACTAATTAATGTTCCACCAGACTACTAATTAATGTTCCACCAGACTACTAATTAATGTTCCACCAGACTACTAATTAATGTTACCCAGACTGCTAATTAAAGTTTCACCAGACTGCTAATTAAGAAGTTCCGCAGACTACTAGTGTGTTCTACCAGACTACTAATTAAAGTTCCCGCAGACTGCTAATTAAAGTTCCACCAGACTACTAATTAAAGTTCCACCAGACTACTAATTAAAGTTCCACCAGACTGCTAATTAAAGTTCCACCAGACTACTAATTAAAGTTCCACCAGACTGCTAATTAAAGTTCCACCAGACTGCTAATTAAAGTTCCACCAGACTGCTAATTAAAGTTCCACCAGACTACTAATTAAAGTTCCACCAGACTACTAATTAAAGTTCCACCAGACTACTAATTAAAGTTCCACTAGACTACTAATTAAAGTTCCACCAGACTACTAATTAAAGTTCCACCAGACTGCTAATTAAAGTTCCACCAGACTACTAATTAAAGTTCCACCAGATTACTAATTAAAGTTCCACCAGACTGCTAATTAAAGTTCCACCAGACTGCTAATTAAAGTTCCACCAGACTGCTAATTAAAGTTCCACCAGACTGCTAATTAAAGTCCCACCAGACTACTAATTAAAGTTCCACCAGACTACTAATTAAAGTTCCACCGGACTGCTGAATACATTTTCAACTGGACTGCTGATTAAATATTTGTTTGCCTTCTTTACTTTCTTTACCGAAGCGAAATAAAAATATTTTTTGTATTTATTTTCTGAAGACGTAAATCTGTAAAGGAAAATCCATGGCAGGAAATCCTTCCCAAATCCTTAGAAAATCCAATAATATTTGCATAGAGCTTAAAACATGCAAAGTCCCTGAGTATGAATTAATCTGGAAAGCCATGGTTTTGGTTCAGCAATAAATGGGATTGTGACTAAGAGTGAGAGGTTTCATTCCTTCAGCTACAGCCTGAAGGCGGTCTCGTCGCCTCTAAGTTAGTGAGGAAATTCAACAAAGACTATAAGGGACCAGAGATGTCCGTTTTCCTAGGTTCCGTAGCTACTTCAGTTTTTTTGGACGAATCGGTTTGGTACTGTGTGTTGGCCCTTCTCAAAAGTAACGTTAGTGTACTGTATCTCATTCATTGGAAGTTGAGTGTGTGTTTATTTGAATACCAGAGAAGTCAAGGCCAAGGTCATCGATAGTTTATACTGTATCTATATATATATCAGTAGAATATCAAACATAGAATACCAAACACAATGTATATGTTTGTTTTATTGTCACACGCTTGGTTACCAACAGGTGTGGACTAACAGTGAAAGGCGTACTTATAGACAGGCCCTTCCCAACAATAAATGATCAAATGAATAACATATACACAGTGAGTAACACACCTCTTCAATGGCTTTACACAGTGAGTAACACACCTCTTCAATGGCTTTACACAGTGAGTAACACACCTCTTCCATGGCTTTACACAGTGAGTAACACACCTCTTCAATGGCTTTACACATGGCACCTCTTCAATGGCTTTACACAGTGAGTAACACACCTCTTCACGTAACACACCTCTTCAATGGCTTTACACAGTGAGTAACACACCTCTTCAATGGCTTTACACAGTGAGTAACACACCTCTTCAATGGCTTTACACAGTGAGTAACACACCTCTTCAATGGCTTTACACAGTGAGTAACACACCTCTTCAATGGCTTTACACAGTGAGTAACGCACCTCTTCAATGGATTTACACAGTGAGTAACACACTCCTTCAATGGCTTTACACAGTGAGTAACACACCTCTTCAATGGCTTTTACACAGTGAGTAACACACCTCTTCAATGGCTTTACACAGTGAGTAACACACCTCTTCAATGGCTTTACACAGTGAGTAACACACCTCTTCAATGGCTTTACACAGTGAGTAACACACCTCTTCAATGGCTTTACACAGTGAGTAACACACCTCTTCAATGGCTTTACACAGTGAGTAACACACCTCTTCAATGGCTTTACACAGTGAGTAACACCTCTTCAATGGCTTTACACAGTGAGTAACACACCTCTTCAATGGCTTTACACAGTGAGTAACACACCTCTTCAATGGCTTTACACAGTGAGTAACACACCTCTTCAATGGCTTTACACAGTGAGTAACACACCTCTTCAATGGCTTTACACAGTGAGTAACACACCTCTTCAATGGCTTTACACAGTGAGTAACACACTCCTTCAATGGCTTTTACACAGTGAGTAACACACCTTTTCAATGGCCTTTACACAGTGAGTAACACACCTCTTCAATGGCTTTACACAGTGAGTAACCTCTTCAATGGCTACACAGTGAGTAACACACACTCTTCAATGGCTTTACACAGTGAGTAACACACCTCTTCAATGGCTTTACACAGTGAGTAACACACCTCTTTCAATGGCTTTACACAGTGAGTAAATACACCTCTTCAATGGCTTTACACAGTGAGTAACACACCTCTTCAATGGCTTTACACAGTGAGTAACACACCTCTTCAATGGCTTTACACAGTGAGTAACACCTCTTCAATGGCTTTACACAGTGAGTAACACACCTCTTCAATGGCTTTGCTGTTAAGACTTTTTACACAGTGAGTAACACACCTCTTCAATGGCTTTACACAGTGAGTAACACACCTCTTCAATGGCTTTACACAGTGAGTAACACACCTCTTCAATGGCTTTACACAGTGAGTAACACACCTCTTCAATGGCTTTACACAGTGAGTAACACACCTTTTCTTCAAGTGGTAACACAATTTTCCACAGTGAGTAACACACCTCTTCAATGGCTTTACACAGTGAGTAACACACACCTCTTCAATGGCTTTACACAGTGAGTAACACACCTCTTCAATGGCTTTACACAGTGAGTAACACACCTCTTCAATGGCTTTACACAGTGAGTAACACACCTTTTTTACACAGTGAGTAAATACACCTCTTTCAATGAGTAACCTTTCACGTGAGTAACACACCTCTTCAATGGCTTTACACAGTGAGTAACACACCTCTTCAATGGCTTTACACAGTGAGTAACACACCTCTTCAATGGCTTTAAACAGTGAACACCTCTTCAATGGCTTTACACAGTGAGTAACACACCTCTTCAATGGCTTTACACAGTGAGTAACACACCTCTTCAATGGCTTTACACAGTGAGTAACACACCTCTTCAATGGCTTTACACAGTGAGTAACACACCTCTTCAATGGCTTTACACAGTGAGTAACACACCTCTTCAATGGCTTTACACAGTGAGTAACACACCTCTTCAATGGCTTTACACAGTGAGTAACACACCTCTTCAATGGCTTTACACAGTGAGTAACACACCTCTTCAATGGCTTTACACAGTGAGTAACACACCTCTTCAATGGCTTACACAGTGAGTAACACACCTCTTCAATGGCTTTGCACAGTGAGTAAACACCTCTTCAATGGCTTTACACAGTGAGTAACACACCTCTTCAATGGCTTTACACAGTGAGTAACACACCTCTTCAATGGCTTTAACAGTGAGTAACACACCTCTTCAATGGCTTTACACAGTGAGTAACACACCTCTTCAATGGCTTTACACAGTGAGTAACACACCTCTTCAATGGCTTTACACAGTGAGTAACACACCTCTTCAATGGCTTTACAGTGAGTAACACACCTCTTCAATGGCTTTACACAGTGAGTAACACACCTCTTCAATGGTTTTTACACAGTGAGTAACACACCTCTTCAATGGCTTTACACAGTGAGTAACACACCTCTTCAATGGCTTTACACAGTGAGTAACACACCTCTTCAATGGCTTTGAGTAACACACCTCTTCAATGGCTTTACACAGTGAGTAACACACTCTCTTCAATGGCTTTACACAGTGAGTAACACACCTCTTCAATGCCTTTACACAGTGAGTAACACACCCTCTTCAATGGCTTTACTAACTTACCTCTTCAATGGCTTTACACAGTGAGTAACACACCTCTTCAATGGCTTTTACACAGTGAGTAACACACCTCTTCAATGGCTTTACACAGTGAGTTAACACACCTCTTCAATGGCTTTACACAGTGAGTAACACACCTCTTCAATGGCTTTACACAGTGAGCCTACACAGTGAGAGGCACACACATTAGACACCTCTTCAATGGCTTTACACAGTGAGTAACACACCTCTTCAATGCCTTTACACAGTGAGTAACACACCTCTTCAATGGCTTTACACAGTGAGTAACACACCTCTTCAATGGCTTTACACAGTGAGTAAACACACCTCTTCAATGCCTTTACACAGTGAGTAACACACCTCTTCAATGGCTTTACACAGTGAGTAACACACTTCAATGCCTTTACACAGTGAGTTAGACACACCTCTTCAATGGCTTTACACAGTGAGTAACACACCTCTTCAATGGCTTTACACAGTGATAACA
>NW_027032835.1:0-5310 GCF_034236695.1 Oncorhynchus nerka | reverse complement strand
GACTGGGGGAGCTCTAGCCTGCAGCCTGTGCGACTGGGGGAGCTCTAGCCTGCAGCCTGTGCGACTGGGGAGCTCTAGCCTGCAGCCTGAGCGACTGGGGGAGCTCTAGCCTGCAGCCTGTGCGACTGGGGAGCTCTAGCCTGCAGCCTGTGCGACTGGGGGAGCTCTAGCCTGCAGCCTGTGCGACTGGGGGAGCTCTAGTCTGCAGCCTGAGCGACTGGGGAGCTCTAGCCTGCGGCTGAGGCGACTGAGGGCTCTGGCCTGCAGCCTGTGTGACTGGGGGAGCTCTAGCCTGCAGCCTGAGCGACTAGGGGAGCTCTAGCCTGCAGCCTGTGCGAAAGGCTGGAGGGAGCTCTAGCCTGCAGCCTGTGCGACTGGGGAGCTCTAGCCTGCAGCCTGTGCGACTGGGGGAGCTCTAGCCTGCAGTCTGTGCCTGCAGCCTGGGGGAGCTCTAGCCTGCAGTCTGTGCGACTGGGGGCTCCTAGCTCTGTGCGACAGAGGAGCTCTGCAGCCTGTGCGACTGGGGGAGCTCTAGCCTGCAGCCTGTGCGACTGGGGGAGCTCTAGCCTGCAGCCTGTGGAGCTGGGGGAGCTCTTGCCTGCAGCCTGAGCGACTGGGGGAGCTCTAGCCTGCAGTCTCTGTGTGACTGGGGGAGCTCTAGCCTGCAGCCTGAAAGACTGGGGGAGCTCTAGCCTGCAGCCTATGCGACTGGGGAGTTCTAGCCTGCAGCCTGAACGACTGGGGGAGTTCTAGCCTGCAGCCTGTGCGACTGGGGAGTTCTAGGCCCCTGCAGCCTGTGCGACTGGGGGCTTCTGGCCTGCAGCCTGTGCGGCTGGGGGAGCTCTAGCCTGCAGCCTGTGCGACTGGGGGAGCTCTAGCCTGCAGCCTGTGCGACTGGGGAAGGCTCTGGCCTGCAGCCTGTGCGACTGGGGGAGTTCTAGCCTGCAGCCTGTGCGACTGGGAGAGCTCTTGCCTGCAGCCTGAGCGACTGGGGAGCTCTAGCCTGCAGCCTGTGCGACTGGGGAGCTCACAGCCTGCAGCCTGTGCGACTGGGGAAGCTCTGGCCTGCAGCCTGTGCGACTGGGGGAGCTCTAGCCTGCAGCCTGAGAACGACTGGGGAGTTCTAGCCTGCAGCCTGTGCGACTGGGGTGCGACTGGGAGCTCTAGCCTGCAGTCTGTGCGACTGGGGGAGCTCTAGCCTGCAGCCTGAACGACTGGGGGAGCTCTAGCCTGCAGCCTGAACGACTGGGGGAGCTCTAGCCTGCAGCCTGTGCGACTGGGGGAGCTCTAGCCTGCAGCCTGTGCGACTGGGGAAGCTCTAGCCTGCAGCCTGTGCGACTGGGGGAGCTCTAGCCTGCAGCCTGTGCGACTGGGGGAGCTCTAGCATGCAGCCTGTGCGACTGGGAGCTCTAGCCTGCAGCCTGTGCGACTGGGGGAGCTCTAGCCTGCAGCCTGTGCGACTGGGGGAGCTCTAGCCTGCAGCCTGTGCGACTGGGGGAGCTCTAGCCTGCAGCCTGTGCGACTGGGGGAGCTCTAGCCTGCAGCCTGAACGACTGGGGGAGCTCTAGCCTGCAGTCTGTGTGACTGGGGGAGCTCTAGCCTGCAGTCTGTGCGACTGGGGCAGCCTGAGCTCTCTAGCCTGCAGCCTGTGCGACTGGGGGAGCTCTAGCCTGCAGCCTGTGCGACTGGGGGAGCTCTAGCCTGCAGCCTGTGCGACTGGGGAGCTCTAGCCTGCAACCTGTGCGACTGGGGAGCTCTGCCTGCAGCCTGAACGACTGGGGGAGCTCTAGCCTGCAGCCTGTGCGACTGGGGAGCTCCTGCAGCCTGCAGCCTGTGCGACTGGGGAGCTCTAGCCTGCAGCCTGTGCGACTGGGGAGCTCTAGCCTGCAGCCTGGGAGTTTGCCTGCAGCCTGAACGACTGGGGGAGCTCTAGCCTGCAGCCTGTGCGACTGGGGGAGCTCTAGCCTGCAGCCTGTGCGACTGGGGAAGCTCTAGCCTGCAGCCTGAACGACTGGGGGAGCTCTGCCTGCAGCCTGTGCGAGGGGGCTCTGCCTGCAGCCTGTGCGACTGGGGGAGCTCTAGCCTGCAGCCTGTCTGACTGGGGAGCTCCAGCCTGCAGCCTGGGGGAGCTCTAGCCTGCAGCCTGTGCGACTGGGGAGTTCTAGCCTGCAGCCTGTGCGACTGGGGGAGCTCTAGCCTGCAGCCTGTGCGACTGGGGAGCTCTAGCCTGCAGTCTGTGTGACTGGGGGAGCTCAGCCTGCAGCCTGAACGACTGGGGGAGCTCTAGCCTGCAGCCTGAACGAGACTGGGGGAGCTCTAGCCTGCAGCCTGTGCGACTGGGGAGTTCTAGCCTGCAGCCTGTGTGACTGGGGGAGCTCTAGCCTGCAGCCTGTGCACTGCTCTTGCCTGCAGTGACTGGGGGAGCTCTAGCCTGCAGCCTGTGCGAAAGACTGGGGGAGCTCTAGCCTGCAGCCTGTGCGACTGGGGAGCTCTTGCCTGCAGCCTGTGGACTGGGAGCTCTAGCCTGCAGCCTGTGCGACTGGGGGAGCTCTAGCCTGCAGCCTGTGCGACTGGGGGAGCTCCTAGCCTGCAGCCTGTGCGACTGGGGGAGTTCTAGCCTGCAGCCTGAACGACTGGGGGAGAGTTCTAGCCTAGCAGCCTGTGCGACTGGGGGAGCTCTAGCCTGCAGCCTGTGCGACTGGGGGAGCTCTAGCCTGCAGTCTGTGCGACTGGGGGAGCTCTAGCCTGCAGCCTGTGGGGAGCTCTTCTACTGGGGGGGGGGAGCTCTGGCCTGCAGCCCAGAGCACTGGGGGAGAGCTCTCCTGCAGCCTGTGCGACTGGGGGAGTTCTAGCCTGCAGCCTGAACGACTGGGGGAGTTCTAGCCTGCAGCCTGTGCGACTGGGGGAGCTCCCTAGCCTGCAGCCTGTGCGACTGGGGGAGCTCTAGCCTGCAGCCTGAACGACTGGGGGAGCTCCAGCCTGCAGCCTGTGCGACTGGGGGAGCTCTAGCCTGCAGCCTGTGCGACTGGGGGAGCCTGCCTGCAGCCCACTGGGGGAGCTCTAGCCTGCAGCCTGTGCGACTGGGGAGCTCTAGCCTGCAGTCTGTGCGACTGGGGGAGCTCTAGCCTGCAGCCTGTGAACGACTGGGGAGCTCTAGCCTGCAGTCTGCAGCCTAGCGTGCAGCCTGAACGACTGGGGAGCTCTAGCCTGCAGCCTGAAAGACTGGGGGAGCTCTAGCCTGCAGCTCTGTGACTGGGGAGTTCTAGCCTGCAGCCTGTGCGACTGGGGAGCTCTAGCCTGCAGCCTGAACAACTGGGAGCTCTAGCCTGCAGCCTGTGCGACTGGGGGACCTCTAGCCTGCAGCCTCAGCGACTGGGGAGCTTGAACCTGCAGCCTGTGCGACTGGGGGAGTTCTAGCCTGCAGCCTGTGCGACTGGGGGAGCTCGCCAGCAGCCTGCAGCGACTGGGGGAGTTTCAGCCTGAGCCTGGGGGGAGCTCTAGCCTGCAGCCTGTGCGACTGGGGAAGAGCCTGCAGCCTGCAGCTCTAGCCTGCAGCCTGTGCGACTGGGGGAAAGCCTACCTGCAGCCTGTGCGACTGGGGGAGTTTCAGCCTGCAGTCTGTGCGACTGGGGAGCTCTAGCCTGCAGCCTGAACGACTGGGGGAGCTCTAGCCTGCAGTCTGAACGACTGGGGAGCTTAGCCTGCAGCCTGAACGACTGGGAGAGCTCTAGCCTGCAGCCTGTGCGATTGGGGGAGTTCTAGCCTGCAGCCTGTGCGGACTGGGGAGTTCTAGCCTGCAGCCTGTGCGACTGGGGAGCTCTAGCCTGCAGCCTGTGCGACTGGGGAGTTCTAGCCTGCAGCCTGTGCGACTGGGGAGCTCTAGCCTGCAGCCTGTGCGACTGGGGAGCTCTAGCCTGCAGCCTGTGCGACTGGGGGAGCTCTAGCCTGCAGCCTGTGCGACTGGGGAGCTCTAGCCTGCAGCCTGTGCGACTGGGGAGCTCTAGCCTGCAGCCTGTGCGACTGGGGAGCTCTAGCCTGCAGCCTGTGCGACTGGGGAGCTCTAGCCTGCAGCCTGTGCGACTGGGGAGCTCTAGCCTGCAGCCTGTGCGACTGGGGAGCTCTAGCCTGCAGCCTGTGCGACTGGGGAGCTCTAGCCTGCAGCCTGTGCGACTGGGGAGCTCTAGCCTGCAGCCTGTGCGACTGGGGGAGCTCTAGCCTGCAGCCTGTGCGACTGGGGAGCTCTAGCCTGCAGCCTGTGCGACTGGGGAGCTCTAGCCTGCAGCCTGTGCGACTGGGGAGCTCTAGCCTGCAGCCTGTGCGACTGGGGAGCTCTAGCCTGCAGCCTGTGCGACTGGGGAGCTCTAGCCTGCAGCCTGTGCGACTGGGGAGCTCTAGCCTGCAGCCTGTGCGACTGGGGGAGCTCTAGCCTGCAGCCTGTGCGACTGGGGAGCTCTAGCCTGCAGCCTGTGCGACTGGGGAGCTCTAGCCTGCAGCCTGTGCGACTGGGGAGCTCTAGCCTGCAGCCTGTGCGACTGGGGAGCTCTAGCCTGCAGCCTGTGCGACTGGGGAGCTCTAGCCTGCAGCCTGTGCGACTGGGGGAGCTCTAGCCTGCAGCCTGTGCGACTGGGGAGTTCTAGCCTGCAGCCTGTGCGACTGGGGAGCTCTAGCCTGCAGCCTGAGCGACTGGGGGAGCTCTAGCCTGCAGCCTGTGCGACTGGGGAGCTCTAGCCTGCAGCCTGTGCGACTGGGGAGCTCTAGCCTGCAGCCTGTGCGACTGGGGAGCTCTGGCCTGCAGCCTGTGCGACTGGGGAGCTCTCAGCCTGCAGCCTGTGCGACTGGGGAGCTCTAGCCTGCAGCCTGTGCGACTGGGGAGCTCTAGCCTGCAGCCTGTGCGACTGGGGAGCTCTAGCCTGCAGCCTGTGCGACTGGGGAGCTCTAGCCTGCAGCCTGTGCGACTGGGGAGCTCTAGCCTGCAGCCTGTGCGACTGGGGAGCTCTAGCCTGCAGCCTGTGCGACTGGGGAGCTCTAGCCTGCAGCCTGTGCGACTGGGGAGCTCTAGCCTGCAGCCTGTGCGACTGGGGAGCTCTAGCCTGCAGCCTGTGCGACTGGGGAGCTCTAGCCTGCAGCCTGTGCGACTGGGGAGCTCTAGCCTGCAGCCTGTGCGACTGGGGAGCTCTAGCCTGCAGCCTGTGCGACTGGGGAGCTCTGGCCTGCAGCCTGTGCGACTGGGGAGCTCTAGCCTGCAGCCTGTGCGACTGGGGGAGCTCTAGCCTGCAGTCTGTGCGCTGGGGAGCTCTAGCCTGCAGCCTG
>NW_027032834.1:0-5309 GCF_034236695.1 Oncorhynchus nerka | reverse complement strand
CACACACACACACACACACACACACACACACACACACACACACACACACACACACACACACACACACACACACACACACACACACACACACACACACACACACACACACACACACACACACACACACACACACACACACACACACAGTTATCTGCATACCCGGCTACAAGTATTGATCATGCAGTCATACTATAATCGTCCAGAGCACTTTGATGGAGAGGGTGTATTGTATGTGTTCAATTAGCCTACTGCCGAGGGCCATTGTCTCTCCAATGGAATATGGATGAAGCCAGCCCTGAGACAGACGAGATATTGGTTATGCTACGTATTCTAAACTGTATCAGACATGCGTGTGTTCTGATCTGGACCTAATACTTTTTTGTTTGTTGCACTATTGGTTAGAGCCTGTAAGTAAGCATTTCACTTTAAGGTGAAATACCTGATGTATTCGGAGCACGTGATGAATAAACTTTGATTTGATTCTTTAGCAGGAGCGTGGGGTGCTAAGAGGTATCTCTAAAACTAACGCGTCCATAACAGAGCAGTACGTTATTATTATTTTAGGTGTCCACAAGTCCACAAGTTTGAACCTATATTTGCAATAACAGGGGACACGGGCTGGGAACCCTGTGAGGTGAGATGGAAGGTGTGTAATGGTGAGACATTGGAATAGACTGTTGGATATGCCAACTGACAGACTACCTAATACAGTTGTTCTATGGAATTGACCATAGGGGGAGGAGCCTGAGCAACTGAAAGGTCTGACCTTTTTTCCAAGAGTCTGACTGTGAACATTTGTACCAAAACCAAATGAAGGTTGACATAGACATGATTAAAAAACAACTGTTGATGCAATATGACAAACAAAAAAAATGGGCGGAGGGGATTTATCATAAACCCAAATTGAGAACCTTTTGTTTGATTAAGGGTGAATTGGTGTGTGAGAGATATATTAGGCATAACCTACCTAAAAGCAAGGAATCGCCTTGTGCACAGGAAGATCAGGGATATTGGCTCAGGTCAGATCAGGATATTGCCTCTGTGTATTGAAACAGGTCAGATCAGGGATATTACTCTGCGTATTGAAACAGGTCAGATCAGGGATATTGCCTGTGTATTGAAACAGGTAAGATCAGGATATTGTCTCTGTGTATTGAAACAGGTCAGATCAGGGTTATTGTCTCTGCATATTGAAACAGGTCAGATCAGGGTTATTGTCTCTGCATATTCAAACAGGTCAGATCAGGGATAGTGCCTCTGCATAGTGAAACAGGTCAGATCAGGGTTATTGTCTCTGCATATTGAAACAGGTCAGATCAGGGTTATTGTCTGCATATTGAAACAGGTCAGATCAGGGTTATTGTCTCTGCATATTGAAACAGGTCAGATCAGGATGAGCATACGTATTGAAACAGGTCAGATCAGGGATATTGCCTCTGTGTTATTGGGTTATTGTCTCTGCATATTGAAACAGGTCAGATCAGGGTTATTGTCTCTGCATATTGAAACAGGTCAGATCAGGGTTATTGTCTCTGCATATTGAAACAGGTCAGATCAGGGATATTGTCTCTGCGTATTGAAACAGGTCAGATCGGGGATATTGTCTCCGCGTATTGAAACAGGTCAGATCAGGGATATTGTCTCTGCGGTGAAACTCCGCGAAGAGGAAACACTATGTAACTATTGGGACCTTGAAGAAATAGAGAATGAAACTCATGTTATCCTCTATTGTCCTTTCTACCATGATATACACTTGCTCTTATCCAGAAAGCACAGCAGATATACTCTGGCATTATGTGGCTGAGTGATGAGGAGACAGACCACCAGATATACCCTGGTATTATGTGGCTGAGTGGTGAGGAGACAGACCACCAGATATACCCTGGTATTATGTGGCTGAGTGATGAGGAGGCAGACCACCAGATATACCCTGGTATTATGTGGCTGAGTGATGAGGAGGCAGACCACCAGATATACCCTGGTATTATGTGGCTGAGTGGTGAGGAGACAGACCACCAGATATACCCTGGTATTATGTGGCTGAGTGGTGAGGAGACAGACCACCAGATATACCCTGGTATTATGTGGCTGAGTGATGAGGAGACAGACCACCAGATATACCCTGGTATTATGTGGCTGAGTGGTGAGGAGACAGACCACCAGATATACCCTGGTATTATGTGGCTGAGTGATGAGGAGACAGACCACCAGATATACCCTGGTATTATGTGGCTGAGTGGTGAGGAGACAGACCACCAGATATACCCTGGTATTATGTGGCTGAGTGGTGAGGAGACAGACCACCAGATATACCCTGGTATTATGTGGCTGAGTGATGAGGGGACAGACCACCAGATATACCCTGGTATTATGTGGCTGAGTGGTGAGGGGAAATTGAAATGTGTTTTTTTGTCCATTGTGTATTTCCGTTTGCTGAATTTTTAGATGAAGCCTGGGATAAAAGAAAAAAGGATACCTATAAATACATTGTAAAAGAATATTGATCTTGTAAGTGGCTAATGATGTGTGTATATAGATTGTTTATAGGTTTGTCTACCATATGAATCTTCTCTTTGTGCCAGACTGGGTTCAAGTGACTTCTGTTTAATTTTTACCTTTATTTTTTCTGTATGTATGTATGTATGTATGTATGTATGTATGATGTATGTATGTATGATGTATGTATGTATGTATGTATGTATGTATGTATGTATGTATGTACAGTGGGGCAAAAAAGTATTTAGTCAGCCACCAATTGTGCAAGTTCTCCCACTTAAAAAGATGAGAGAGGCCTGTAATTTCAGGACACTTCAGGTAGGTTGTACTTCAGGACACTTCAGGTAGGTTGTACCTCAGGACACTTCAGGTAGGTTGTACTTCAGGACACTCCAGGTAGGTTGTACCTCAGGACACTCCAGGTAGGTTGTACCTCAGGACACTCCAGGTAGGTTGTACCTCAGGACACTCCAGGTAGGTTGTACCTCAGGACACTCCAGGTAGGTTGTACCTCAGGACACTCCAGGTAGGTTGTACCACAGGACACTCCAGGTAAGTTGTACTTCAGGACACTTCAGGTACTCCCAGGTAGGTTGCAGTTCTGGAATATGGTGGCACTGGAGGATAATGGGTTCCTGGTAGCTTGCCGTTTAATTATTCTCAA
Organism: Oncorhynchus nerka; assembly: GCF_034236695.1. Classification (NCBI taxonomy): domain Eukaryota; kingdom Metazoa; phylum Chordata; class Actinopteri; order Salmoniformes; family Salmonidae; genus Oncorhynchus; species Oncorhynchus nerka. The sequence goes on along the minus strand of NW_027032834.1, from coordinate 2,149 downwards.
GTATTTAGCAGTTAATTTGCACCTTTTCTTCTCCATGCATTTCCCCCCCCTCCAATTTTTGACTAAAATTACATACCCAAATCTAACTGCCTGTAGCTCAGGACCTGAAGTAAGGATATGCATATTCTTGACACCATTTGAAAGGAAAAACTTTGAAGTTTGTGGAAATGTGAAATTAATGTAGGAGAATATAACACATTAGATATGGTAAAAGACAATACAAAGACAGTTTTTTGTACCATCATCTTGAAATGCAAGAGAAAGGCCATAAGGTATTATTCCAGGCCATGCGCAATTTAGATTTTGGCCACTAGATGGCAGCAGTGTATGTGAAAAGTTTTAGACTGATCCAATGAACCATTGCATTTCTGTTCAAAATGTTGTATCAGACTGCCCAAATGTGCCTCATTAGTTTATTAGAACTGTTCAAGTTCAAAACTGTGCCTCTCCTCAAACAATGGCATGGTATTATTTCACTGTAATAACTACTGTAAATTGGAGAGTGCAGTTAGATTAACAAGAATTGAAGCCTTCTGCTCATATCAGATATGTTTATGTCCTGGGAAATGTTCTTGTTACTTACCACCTCACGTTAATCGCATTAGCCTACGTTAGCTCAACCGTCCCGCAGTGTCCTACTGATCATGTAGAGGTCAAAAAATGCCCTTCTCCTGCCATGCCCCTCTCCTGCTGCTTCACTCACAGTAGATTGACAGGCTGAAGGAATCAGCCATCTCTAAACACATCTCTAACCATTAGACTAGATAATGTCCTATAATTACTGAGGAAGAACTAAATAAGCTGCTAAGATAATTCACAGACAGCCAAGTTCCGTCTGCCTGCCAAGTTCCGTGGTCACACAAACAGATGAGGAGACTGGATGTTTAGCCTTCGTTAATAAGACTTCACACTTGAGATGGACTTGGCCATCAACAGCCTGGCAGTGTTATAGCCCTGAGAAGTATAAAGCACTGATGTGTCCAGGTAACAAGTAAAAAAGTACAGATACCTTAATAGAAAATGACTCAAGTGAAAGTTACCCAGTAAAATACCACTCGGGTAACAGTCTAAAAATATTTGGGTTAAACTATACTTAAGTATCAAAAGTAAACAGAATTGCTAAAAGTACTGAATCATAAACAATTCCTTATATTAAACAAACCAGATGGCACAATTTTTCATTTATTTTCATTGACGGATAGCCAGGGGCACACCAACACTTAGACATAATTTACAAACAAGCATTTGTGTTTAAAACGTATTATGGCTGCAGGGGCATTATTGAGTAGCTTGGATGAAAGGTGCCCAGAGGTGCCCAGAGTGAACTGCCTGCTCCTCAGTCCCAGTTGCTAATATATGCATATTATTATTCATATTGGATAGAAAACACTCTGCAGTTTCTAAAACTGTTTGAATGATGTATGTGAGTATAACATAACTCATATGGCAGGCAAAAACCTGAGAAGAAATCCAAACAGGAAGTGGGAAATCTGAGGTTGGTCGATTTTCAACCCAGCCCCTATTTAATACACAGTGGGAAATGGATCAAGTTGCACTTCCTAGGGCGTCCACTAGATGTCAACCATCTTTTGAAACTTGAATGAGGCTGCTACTGCGTTGTGGAGCTGGATGGGAGCTCTTTGAGTCAGTGGTCTGGCAGAGAGCCAGGTCCTGGTAATGCGCATTTCACATGATAGCGACCTGCATTCCATTGCTTCTCTACAGACATAGGAATTCTCCGGTTGGAACGTTATTGAAGATTTCGGATAACAACATCCTAAAGATTGATTCTATAATTAGTTTGACAATTTTCTTCGACCTGTGATATAACTCTTTGAAGTTTTTGTCCGACGTTCGGCTGGACCTGCACGAGTGTTTGGATATGTGTACTAAACACGCTAACAAAAGTAGCTACTTGGACATAAATAATGGACATTATCGAACAAATCAAGCATTTATTGTGGAACTGCAATTCCTGGGAGTGCATTCTGATGAAGATCATCAAAGGTAGGGGAATATTTATAATGTGACTTCTGATTTCTGTTGACTCCAACATGGCGGAAATTTTTTTCTTTTTCTGAGCGCCGTCTCAGATTATTGCATGGTTTGCTTTTTTGGAAGTTTTTGAAATCTGACACAGCGGTTGCAT
>NW_027032833.1:0-5305 GCF_034236695.1 Oncorhynchus nerka | reverse complement strand
CATTTAGTCCTGGTGGCTAACCGGACAACAGTTACTGCTAACATTTAGTCCTGTAGCTAACCGGACAACAGTTACTGCTAACATTTAGTCCTGCAGCTAACCAGGACAACAGTTACTGCTAACATTTAGTCCTGCAGCTAACCGGACAACAGTTACTGCTAACATTTAGTCTGGTGGCTAACAGGACAGCAGTTACTGCCAACATTTAGTCCTGCAGCTAACCGGACAGCAGTTACTGCTAACATTTAGTCTCAGGAAGCACAGGACAACAGTTACTGCTAACATTTAGTCCTGTTGCCAACTGGAAAGCAGTTACTGCTAAAAATTTAGTCCTGTAGCTAACCGGACAACAGTTTACTTCTAACATTTAGTCTGGTGGCTAACAGGACAGCAGTTACTGCTAACATTTAGTCCTGTAGCTAACTAGATAACAGTTACTGCTAACATTTAGTCCCGTAGCTAACCAAACAACAGTTACTGCTAACATTTAGTCCCTAGAAGCTATCCAGACAACAGTTACTGCTAACATTTAGTCCTGTTGCTAACTGACAACAGTTACTGCTAACATTTAGTCCTGTAGCTAATCAGGACAGCAGTTACTGCTAACATTTAGTCCTGTAGCTAACCGGACAGCAGTTACTGCTAACATTTAGTCTGTAGCTAATCAGACAACAGTTACTGCTAACACTTAGTCTGGTGGCTAACAGGACAACAGTTACTGCTAACATTTAGAGTCCTGTAGCTAACTTGGGACAACAGTTACCTCTAACATTTTAGTCCTGTAGCTAACCGGATAATGATTACTTCTAACATTTAGTCCTGTAGCTAATCAGACAACAGTTACTCTTTGACATTAGTCCTGTAGCTAATCAGACAGCAGTTACTGCTAACATTTAGTCCTGGTAGCTAACAGGACAACAGTTACTGCTAACATTTAGTCCTGTAGCTAACCAGGACAACAGTTACTGCTAACATTTAGTCCTGTAGCTAACCAGACAACAGTTACTGCTAACATTTAGTCCTGTAGCTAATCGGACAACAGTTACTGCTAACATTTAGTCCTGGTGGCTAACAGGACACACAGTTACTGCTAACATTTAGTCCTGTAGCTAACAGGACAACAGTTACTGCTAACATTTAGTCCTGTAGCTAACCGGACAACAGTTACTTCTAACATTTAGTCCTGTAGCTAACCAGACAATAGTTACTGCTAACATTTAGTCCTGTAGCTAACCGGACAACAGTTACTTCTAACATTTAGTCCTGTAGCTAATCAGACAACAGTTACTGCTAACATTTAGTCCTGTAGCTAACCGGACAACAGTTACTGCTAACATTTAGTCCTGTAGCTAACAGGACAACAGTTACTGCTAACATTTAGTCCTGTAGCTAACCGGACAACAGTTACTGCTAACATTTAGTCCTGTAGCTAACAGGACAACAGTTACTGCTAACATTTAGTCTGGTGGCTAACAGGACAACAGTTACTGCTAACATTTAGTCTGGTGGCTAACAGGACAACAGTTCAAATCAAATCAAATCAAATTTATTTATATAGCCCTTCGTACATCAGCTGATATCTCAAAGTGCTGTACAGAAACCCAGCCTAAAACCCCAAACAGCAAAGAATGCAGGTGTAAAAGCACGGTGGCTAGGAAAAACTCCCTAGAAAGGCCAAAACCTAGGAAGAAACCTAGAGAGGAACCAGGCTATGTGGGGTGGCCAGTCCTCTTCTGGCTGTGCCGGGTAGAGATTATAACAGAACATGACCAAGATGTTCAAATGTTCATAAATGACCAGCATGGTCGAATAATAATAAGGCAGAACAGTTGAAACTGGAGCAGCAGCACAGTCAGGTGGACTGGGGACAGCAAGGAGTCATCATGTCAGGTAGTCCTGGGGCACGGTCCTAGGGCTCAGGTCCTCCGAGAGAGAGAAAGAAAGAGAGAATTAGAGAGAGCATATGTGGGGTGGCCAGTCCTCTTCTGGCTGTGCCGGGTGGAGATTATAACAGAACGTGGCCAAGATGTTCAAATGTTCATAAATGACCAGCATGGTTGAATAATAGTAAGGCAGAACAGTTGAAACTGGAGCAGCAGCATGGCCAGGTGGACTGGGGACATCAAGGAGTCATCATGTCAGGTAGTCCTGGGACATGGTCCTAGGGCCCAGGCCAGTTGAAACTGGAGCAGCAGCATGGCCAGGTGGACTGGGGACAGCAAGGAATCATCATGTCAGGTAGTCCTGGGGCATGGTCCTAGGGCTCAGGTCCTCCGAGAGAGAGAAAGAAAGCGAGAAGGAGAGAATTAGAGAACGCACACTTAGATTCACACAGGACACTGAATAGGACAGGAGAAGTACTCCAGATATAACAAACTGACCCTAGCCCCCCGACACATAAACTACTGCAGCATAAATACTGGAGGCTGAGACAGGAGGGGTCAGGAGACAGTTACTGCTAACATTTAGTCTGGTGGCTAACAGGACAACAGTTACTGCTAACATTTAGTCCTGTAGCTAACCAGACAACAGTTACTGCTAACATTTAGTCCTGTAGCTAACCAGACAACAGTTACTGCTAACATTTAGTCCTGTAGCTAACCGGACAACAGTTACTGCTAACATTTAGTCTGGTGGCTAACAGGACAACAGTTACTGCCAACATTTAGTCCTGTAGCTAACAGGACAACAGTTACTGCTAACATTTAGTCCTGTAGCTAACCGGACAACAGTTACTTCTAACATTTAGTCTGGTGGCTAACAGGACAACAGTTACTGCTAACATTTAGTCCTGTAGCTAACCGGACAACAGTTACTTCTAACATTTAGTCCTGTAGCTAATCCAGACAGCAGTTACTGCTAACATTTAGTCCTGTAGCTAACCGGACAACAGTTACTGCTAACATTTAGTCCTGTAGCCAGACAACAGTAAACATCTGGTGGCTAGGACAACAGTTACTGCTAACATTTAGTCCTGTAGCTAACGGACAACAGTTCACTGCTAACATTTAGTCTGTAGCTAACAGGACAACAGTTACTGCTAACATTTAGTCTGGTGGCTAACAGGACAGCAGTTACTGCTAACATTTAGTCTGGTGGCTAACAGGACAACAGTTCAAATCAAATCAAATCAAATTTATTTATATAGCCCTTCGTACATCAGCTGATATCTCAAAGTGCTGTACAGAAACCCAGCCTAAAACTGAAGCAACCAAACAATGCAGGTGTAAAGCACGGTGGCTAGGAAAAACTCCCTGAAAGGCCAAAACCTAGGAAGAAACCTAGGAGAGGAACCAGGCTATGTGGGGTGGCCAGTCCTCTTCTGGCTGTGCCGGGTAGAGATTATAACAGAACATGACCAAGATGTTCAAATGTTCATAAATGACCAGCATGTGTCGAATAATAATAAGGCAGAACAGTTGAAACTGGAGCAGCAGCACAGTCAGGTGGACTGGGGACAGCAAGGAGTCATCATGTCAGGTAGTCCTGGGGCACGGTCCTAGGGCTCAGGTCCTCGAGAGAGAGAAAGAAAGAGAGATTAGAGAGAGCATATGTGGGGTGGCCAGTCCTCTTCTGGCTGTGCCGGAGTGGAGATTATAACAGAACGTGGCCAAGATGTTCAAATGTTCATAAATGACCAGCATGGTTGAATAATAGTAGGCAGAACAGTTGAAACTGGGTAGCAGCATGGCCAGGTGGACTGGGGACATCAAGGAGTCATCATGTCAGATCTGGGACATGGTCCTAGGGCCCAGGCCAGTTGAAACTGGAGCAGCAGCATGGCCAGGTGGACTGGGGACAGCAGGAATCATCATGTCAGGTAGTCCTGGGGCATGGTCCTAGGGCTCAGGTCCTCCGAGAGAGAGAAAGAAAGCGAGAAGGAGAGAATTAGAGAACGCACACTTAGATTCACACAGGACACTGAATAGGACAGGAGAAGTACTCCAGATATAACAAACTGACCCTAGCCCCCGACACATAAACTACTGCAGCATAAATACTGGAGGCTGAGACAGGAGGGGTCAGGAGACAGTTACTGCTAACATTTAGTCTGGTGGCTAACAGGACAACAGTTACTGCTAACATTTAGTCCTGTAGCTAACCAGACAACAGTTACTGCTAACATTTAGTCCTGTAGCTAACCAGACAGCAGTTACTGCTAACATTTAGTCCTGTAGCTAACCGGACAACAGTTACTGCTAACATTTAGTCTGGTGGCTAACAGGACAGCAGTTACTGCCAACATTTAGTCCTGTAGCTAACAGGACAACAGTTACTGCTAACATTTAGTCCTGTAGCTAACCGGACAACAGTTACTTCTAACATTTAGTCTGGTGGCTAACCGGACAACAGTTACTGCTAACATTTAGTCCTGTAGCTAACCGGACAACAGTTACTTCTAACATTTAGTCCTGTAGCTAATCCAGACAGCAGTTACTGCTGGCATTTAGTCCTGTAGCTAACCGGACAACAGTTACTGCTAACATTTAGTCCTGTAGCTAATCAGACAACAGTTACTGCCAACATGTAGTCTGGTGGCTAACAGGACAACAGTTACTGCTAACATTTAGTCCTGTAGCTAACCGGACAACAGTTACTGCTAACATTTAGTCCTGTAGCTAACCGGACAACAGTTACTGCTAACATTTAGTCCTGTAGCCAACCAGACAACAGTTACTGCTAACATTTAGTCTGGTGGCTAACAGGACAACAGTTACTGCTAACATTTAGTCTGGTGGCTAACAGGACAACGAAGCTTACTGCTAACATTTAGGTCTGGTGGCCATTTATTTCAGGACAACAGTTCAAATCAAATCAAATCAAATGTTGTTTATATAGCCCTTCGTACATCAGCTGATATCTCAAAGTGCTGTACAGAAACCCAGCCTAAAACTCCCAAGCAACAAACAATGCAGGTGTAAAAGCACGGTGGCTAGGAAAAACTCCCTAGAAAGGCCAAAACCTAGGAAGAAACCTAGAGAGGAACCAGGCTATGTGGGGTGGCCAGTCCTCTTCTGGCTGTGCCGGGTAGAGATTATAACAAGAACATGACCAAGATGTTCAAATGTTCATAAATGACCAGCATGGTCGAATAATAAGGCAGAACAGTTGAAACTGGAGCAGCAGCACAGTCCAGGTGGACTGGGGACAGCAAAGGAGTCATCATGTCAGGTAGTCCTGGGACATGGTCCTAGGGCCCAGGCCAGTTGAAACTGGAGCAGCAGCATGGCCAGGTGGACTGGGGACAGCAAGGAATCATCATGTCAGGTAGTCCTGGGGCATGGTCCTAGGGCTCAGGTCCTCC
>NW_027032832.1:0-5303 GCF_034236695.1 Oncorhynchus nerka | reverse complement strand
TACCTACCTCATCCCCATACTGTTTTTATTTATTTAATTTTCTGCTCTTTTGCACACCAATATCTCTACCTGTACATGACCATCTGATCATTTATCACTCCAAATCAAATCAAATCAAATTTATTTGTCACAAAACATGATGAGTTAGGAAGAGATGTTAATGCGAGTGTAGCGAAATGCTTGTGCTTCTAGTTCCACAATGCAGTAATAACCAACAAGTAATCTAACTAACAATTCCAAAACTACTGTCTTATACACAGTGTAAGGGGATAAAGAATATGTACATAAGATATATGAATGAGTGATGGTACAGGGCAGCATAGTAGATGGTATCGAAAAGCAGTATATACATATGAGATGAGTATGTAGACAAAGTAAACAAAGTGGCATAGTTAAAGTGGCTAGTGATAATATGTATTACATAAGGATGCAGTTGATGATATAGAGTACAGGCATATATGATGCATATGAGATGAATAATTAGGTAAGTACATTATATAAGGTAGCATTGTTTAAAGTGGCTAGTGATATATTTACATAATTTCCCATCAATTCCTAATATTAAAGTGGCTGGAGTTGGGTCAGTGTCAATGTTTAGTGTTGGCAGCAGCCACTCAATGTTAGTGGTGGCTTAACAGTCTGATGGCCTTGAGATAGAAGCTGTTTTTCAGTCTCGGTCCCAGCTTTGATGCACCTGTACTGACCTCGCTTTCTGGATGATAGCGTGAACAGGCAGGGGGCTCGGTGGTTGATGTCCTTGATGATCTTTATGGCCTCTCCTGTAACATCGGGTGTAGGTGTCCTGGAGGGCAGGTAGTTTGCCCCCGCATACAGTAGACCTCTTATCTACTCCTCTGGAGAGCCTTACGGCTGAGGGCGGAGCAGTTGCCGCACCAGGCGGTGATACAGCCCGCCAGGATGCTCTCGATTGTGCATCTGTAGAAGTTTGTGAGTGCTTGGTGACAAGCCGAATTTCTTCAGCCTCCTGAGGTTGAAGAGGCGCTGCTGCTTCTTCACGACGCTGTCTGTGTGAGTGACCAATTCCGTTTGTCTGTGATGTATGCCGAGGAACTTAAAACTTGCTACCCTCTCCACTACTGTTCCATCGATGTGGATAGGGGGTGTTCCCTCTGCTGTTTCCTGAAGTCCACAATCATCTCCTTAGTTTTGTGACGTTGAGTGTGAGGTTATTTTCCTGACACCACACTCCGAGGGCCCTCCTCACCTCCTCCCTGTAGGCCGTCTCGTCGTTGTTGGTAATCAAGCCTACCACTGTTGTGTAGATCCCAAACTTGATGATTGAGTTGGAGGCGTGCGTGGCCACGCAGTCGTGGGTGAACAGGGAGTACAGGAGAGGGCTCAGAACGCACCCTTGTGGGGCCCCCGTGTTGAGGATCATTTGGAGTGGCAAATTGGAGTGGGTCTAGGGTGTCAGGTAGGGTGGAGGTGATATGGTCCTTGACTAGTCTCTCAAAGCACTTCATGATGACGGAAGTGAGTGCTACGGGGCGGTAGTCGTTTAGCTCAGTTACCTTAGCTTTCTTGGGAACAGGAACAATGGTGGCCCTCTTGAAGCATGTGGGAACAGCAGACTGGTATAGGGATTGATTGAATATGTCCGTAAACACACCGGCCAGCTTGTCTGCGCATGCCCTGAGGGCGCGGCTGGGGATGCCGTCTGGGCCTGCAGCCTTGCGAGGGTTAACACGTTTAAATGTCTTACTCACCTCGGCTGCAGTGAAGGAGACCCTGATGTTTTCGTTGCAGGCCGTGTCAGTGGCACTGTATTGTCCTCAAAGGGCAAAAAAGTTATTTAGTCTGCCTGGGAGCAAGACATCCTGGTCCGTGACTGGGCTGGGTTTTCTTTGTAGTCCGTGATTGACTGTAGACCCTGCCACATGCCTCTTGTGTCTGAGCCGTTGAATTGAGATTCTACTTTGTTCCTGTACTGACGCTTAGCTTGTTTGATAGCCTTGCGGAGGGAATAGCTGCACCAGTTTTGTATTCGGGTCATGTTACCAGACACCTTGCCCTGATTAAAAAGCAGTGGTTCGCGGCCAGTTTCACGCGAATGCTGCCATCAATCCACGGTTTATGGTTAGGAATGTTTTTATCGTTGCTATGGGAACGACATCTTCAACGCACGTTCTAATGAACTCGCACACCGAATCAGCGTATTCGTCAATATTGTTATCCGACGCAATACGAAACATGTCCCAGTCCACGGATGGAAGCAGTCTGGAGTGTGGAGTCAGCATGGTCGGACCAGCGTTGGACAGACCTCAGCGTGGGAGCCTCTTGTTTAAGTTTCTGTCTGTAGGCAGGACTGGACAAAATGGAGTCGTGGTCAGCTTTTCCGAAAGGGGGCGGGGCAGGGCCTTATGCGTCAAGGAAGTTAGAGTAACAATGATCCAAGGTTTTACTACTCCTGGCTGCGCAATCGATATGCTGATAAAATTTAGGGAGTCTGTTTTCAGATTAGCTTTGTTAAAATCCCTCAGCTAAGCAATGAATGCAGCCTCCGGATAAATGGTTTCCAGTTTGCAAAGAGTTAAATAAAGTTCGCTCAGAGCCATCGATGTCTGCTTGGGGGAATATATACGGCTGTGATTATAATCGAAGAGAATTCTCTTGGTAGATAATGCGGTAGTCTACATTTGATTGTGAGGAATTTCTAAATCAGGTGAACAGAAGGATTTGAGTTCCTGTATGTTTCTTTCATCACACCATGTCTCAAGGTCATGAGGCATACGCCCCCGCCACTCTTCTTACCAGAAAGATGTTTGTTTCTGTCGGCGCGATGCGTGGAGAAACCCGTTGGCTGCACCGCCCCGGATAGCGTCTTTCCAGTGAGCCATGTTTCCGTGAAGCAGAGAACGTTACAGTCTCTGATGTCCCTCTGAAATGCTACCCTTGCTCGGATTTCATCAACCTTGTTGTCAAGAGACTGGACATTGGCAAGAAGAATGCTAGGGAGTGGCGCGCGATGTGCCCGTGTCCGGAGTCTGACCAGAAGACCGCTACGTTTCCCTCTTTTACGAAGTCGTTTTTTGGGGTCGCTGCATGGAATCATCCTCCAGTGTTAATCTGCAAAATTGTAATTATTCGCCTACCTCCTCATGCCTTTTGCACACAATGTATATAGACTCCCCTTTTTTTCTACTGTGTTATTGACTTGTTAATTGTTTACTCCATGTGTAACTCTGTGTTGTCTGTTCACACTGCTATGCTTTATCTTGGCCAGGTCGCAGTTGCAAATGGGAACTTGTTCTCAACTAGCCTACCTGGTTAAATAAAGGTGAAATAAAAAAATAAAAAAATAAACGTGAATCATCCTTAGGTGTTTCTACCGGCAGAAAGCTGATGTCTAGAAGAAGGTTCCGATGTACCACCTTGGTGTTTCCTTTATCACCCACCACCTTATATATGTGTGTGTGTAAGTTTCTGTCAATGACCGTGTACACCTTAGCTTCCCACTTGTCGGCAAGTTCTCTTTTCCCCCTTTTCTCCTTTTTTAGCGAGAGCACTCTGTCTCCTTTGTTCAGGTGAGGCTTGACTTTCTGTCATAATGTTTGGCCTGTTTCTGTTGTTCTTTAACTGTATGCCGTTGAGTGATGCTCACTGCTTCATGGAGATGGGACTTCAGTGTTTTGACATAGCTACTATAGTCAACAAGCACAGGATCCCTCAAAACTTGCTTGAACATTATATCAACAGGGAGTCTCGGAACGCGACCTAACATGACTTGGAATGGAGCATAGCCAGTGGTTTCGTGTACAGTAGCATTGTAGGCAAACGTTAGAGTTTGTATCTGCTGCGGCCATTTTATTTAGCTTTTAGAGGGAGTGAGCGGCATATTTCCCAGAGTTCGATTGAACCTTCCGTTCCCCCCATTCCCATGGGATGATACGCAGTTGTGTGTGACTTGGCGACACCAGAGAGCTTGAGAAGTTCTGTGATTAGCTCACTCTCAAAATTGGCACCTTGATCCGTGTGGATATGCTCAGCAAATCTATAAACACAAAATACCTTGTCCCATATCTTTCTGGCAACTTGCTTTGCCGTTTGATTTGAGCATGGAAAGGCGTGAGCTAACTTGATGAAGTGATCTGTCAAAACCAATACATCCACTGAGCGTAGCTTGTTGTCCTCAGCACGCCAAAAGTCGAGACATACCAACTCCATAGGAGCAGAGGTTCTGATGCTTTCCAGGGGAGGTCGAGCAGACAGCTCAGGAGACTTAGCCAGGATGCATCTCCGACAGCACTTGACATACTCCATCTTGGGCCAGAAGAAATGCTGCCTTGCCAAATGAAGAGTTCTAGCTTGCCCTTGGTGTCCAGCATGGTCATGCACACCACTCAATGCTTTCTCCTTCATATTTTTGGGCATCACACACTCTTTTGTTTGCTCAGGGGATCCTTTGTCACCCTGTAAATCCAATCCATCTTGGACCCTGAGCCTTTCCCCCTCCTTGACGAGTGCAAGGGTTTGTGAATCAAATCCATCCCTCTCTCGTCTTGAAAGATGTCTTTTGCGGATGACAAACAGGATAGCCTTAGAAATCGTAGGATCAAGTTCTTGACTCCGCTGAAGCGTCTCAAAAGAGATCGCAGGAAGGGACTCATGGCTTGGAGATATGAGTAGTTGCACAGACTGCACTAACTGTACTGATCGAGCTTCGGTCGCTACATCACACTGATCATAGACTTCACAGATCGCTTTCACTACTGCAGAGCCACAGGTTAAAGGACAGCTGTCAGACTGATTCGTAGAGATTGTCTCTGCTTGTTTTTTCACTATGTGACTCTGGACCTTCAAGCGAAACACATCTTGAATCCCATCTTCTCCTATAGCATTGTCTTCAGCAAGCAGACTGACATAGCATCACTCAACGGCATACAGTTAAAGAACAACAGAAACAGGCCAAACATTATGACAGAAAAGTCAGAAGCACTCACCTGAACAAAGGAGACAGAGTGCTTCTCGCTAAAAAAGGAGAAAGGGGGAAAAGAGAACTTGCTGACAAATGGGAAGCTAAGGTGTACACGGTCATTGACAGAAACTTACACACACACATATATAAGGTGGTGGATGATAAAGGAAACACCAAGGTGGTACATCGGAACCTTCTTCTAGACATCAGCTTTCTGCCGGTAGAAACACCTAAGGATGATTCACGTGAATCTCAATCAGATGGAGCTGTAGATCCAGAGTATGAGGGTCAGTCAATGGACCTTTCAGGCTTTGATGAAGAGGAAAGCTCTGGAGATATGACCAGTTCATGGATACTCAGTGGAGTA
>NW_027032831.1:0-5303 GCF_034236695.1 Oncorhynchus nerka | reverse complement strand
CACTGACTGAATACGACTACCTGTGTCATCTGGATGAATGAAACTACGACTCACTCCACCTGTTATCTGGATGAATGAAACACACGACCACTCCACCTGTTATCGTGGATGAATGAAAACACGACCACTCTACCTGTTATCTCGATGGATGAATGAAAACATCGACTCACTCCACCTGTTATCTGGATGAATGAAAACACGACCACTCCACCTGTTATCTGGATGGATGAATGAACACGACCACCCACCTGTTATCCGGATGAATGAAACACTACCACTCCACCTGTTATCTGGATGGATGAATGAAAACACCGACCACTCCACCTGTTATCTGGATGGATGAATGAAAACTACGACCACTCTACCTGTTATCTGGATGAATGAAAGATACCTACCTGCTCCACTTGCTATCTGTATTGATGAATGAAAACACGCACTACCTACCTGTTATCTGGATGAATGAAAACACGAATTACCTCACCTGTTATCTGGATGAATGAAAACACGACCACTCCACCTGTTATCTGGATGAATGAAAACACAACACCTACCTGCTATCTGGATGAATGAAAACACGATCACCCACCTGTTATCTGGATGGATGAATGAAAACACGACCACTACCTGCCTGTCCTAGCTGGATGAATGAAAACACGACTACTCACCTGTTACTCGATGGATGAATGAAAACACGACCCATCTCACTCTGGATGAATGAATGACTGACCTACCTGTTATTGGATGAATGAAAACACGACCACTCTCACCTGTTATCTGATGAATGAATGAAAACACGACCACTCCACCTGTTATCTAGATGAATGAATGAAAACACGCACCACACCTGTTATCTGGCCCACCTTGTTATCTGGATGGATGAATGAAACACGACTACCCACCTGTTATCTGGATGAATGAAGAAAACACCTACTACCTACCTGTTATTCGAATGAATGAATGGAAAACAATTAACTACCCACCTAAGTTATTCGATGAATGAATGAAAACACCATTCAGACCCACTCTGTTGGCCTGTATTTAATGAATGAAAACAATTACCCACCTCGTTATCTGACACGAATGAAAAACACGACTACCTACCTGTTATCTGGATGAATGAAAACACGACCCTCCACCTGTTATCTGGATGAATGAAAACACGACCACCCACACCTGTTATCTAGATGAATGAATGAAAACACGACCACTCCACCTATTATCTGAGATGATGGATCTAGATTGATGAAAATACGACCACTCCACCTGTTATCTGGATGAATGAATGAAAACACGACCACTCCACCTGTTATCTGATGAATGAATGAAAACACGACCACTCCACCTGTTATCTGGATGAATGAATGAAAACACGACCACTCCACCTGTTATCTGGATGAATGAATGAAAACACGACCACTCCACCTGTTATCTGGATGAATGAAACACACTACCCACCTGTTATCTGGATGAATGAAAACGACCACTCCACCTGTTATCTGGATGAATGAATGAAAACACGACCACTCCACCTGTTATCTGGATGATGAATGAAAACACGACCACTCCACCTGTTATCTGGATGAGATGAAAACACGACCACTCCACCTGTTATCTGGATGAATGAATGAAACACGACCACTCCACCTGTTATCTGGATGAATGAATGAAACACGACCACTCCACCTGTTATCTGGATGAATGAATGAAAACACGACCACTCCACCTGTTATCTGGATGGATGAATGAAAACACGACCACTCCACCTGTTATCTGGATGAATGAAAACACGACCACTCCACCTGTTATCTGGATGAATGAAAACACGACCACTCCACCTGTTATCTGGATGAATGAAAACACGACCACTCCACCTGTTATCTGGATGAATGAAACACGACCACTCCACCTGTTATCTGGATGAATGAAAACACGACCACTCCACCTGTTATCTGGATGAATGAAAACACGACCACTCCACCTGTTATCTGGATGAATGAATGAAAACACGACCACTCCACCTGTTATCTGGATGGATGAATGAAAACACGACTACCTACCTGTTATCTGGATGAATGAAAACACGACCACTCCACCTGTTATCTGGATGAATGAAAACACGACCACTCCACCTGTTATCTGGATGAATGAATGAAACACGACCACTCCACCTGTTATCTGGATGAATGAAAACACGACCACTCCACCTGTTATCTGGATGAATGAATGAAAACACGACCACTCCACCTGTTATCTGGATGGATGAATGAAAACACGACCACTCCACCTGTTATCTGGATGAATGAATGAAAACACGACCACTCCACCTGTTATCTGGATGGATGAATGAAACACGACCACTCCACCTGTTATCTGGATGAATGAATGAAACACGACCACTCCACCTGTTATCTGGATGAATGAATGAAAACACGACCACTCCACCTGTTATCTGGATGAATGAATGAAACACGACCACCCCACCTGTTATCTGGATGAATGAAAACACGACCACTCCACCTGTTATCTGGATGAATGAATGAAAACACGACCACTCCACCTGTTATCTGGATGAATGAATGAAAACACGACCACTCCACCTGTTATCTGGATGAATGAAAACACGACCACTCCACCTGTTATCTGGATGAATGAATGAAAACACGACCACTCCACCTGTTATCTGGATGAATGAATGAAAACACGACCACTCCACCTGTTATCTGGATGAATGAATGAAACACGACCACTCCACCTGTTATCTGGATGAATGAATGAAAACACGACCACTCCACCTGTTATCTGGATGATGAATGAAAACACGACCACTCCACCTGTTATCTGGATGAATGAAAACACAACTACCTCCACCTGTTATCTGGATGGATGAAAACACCACTACCTACCTGTTATCTGGATGAATGAATGAAACACGACCACTCCACCTGTTATCTGGATGAATGAAAACACGAACACTCCACCTGTTATCTGGATGAATGAATAACACGACCACTCCTGTTATCTGGATGAATGAAAACACGACCACTCCACCTGTTATCTGGATGAATGAAAACACGACCACTCCACCTGTTATCTGGATGGATGAATGAAAACACGACCACTCCACCTGTTATCTGGATGAATGAATGAAAACACGACCACTCCACCTGTTATCTGGATGGATGAATGAAAACACGACCACTCCACCTGTTATCTGGATGGATGAAAACACGACCACTCCACCTGTTATCTGGATGAATGAAAACACGACCACTCCACCTGTTATCTAGATGAATGAATGAAAACACGACCACTCCACCTGTTATCTGGATGGATGAATGAAAACACGACCACTCCACCTGTTATCTGGATGAATGAATGAAAACACGACCACTCCACCTGTTATCTGGATGAATGAATGAAAACACGACCACTCCACCTGTTATCTGGATGAATGAATGAAAACACGACCACTCCACCTGTTATCTGGATGAATGAATGAAAACACGACCACTCCACCTGTTATCTGGATGAATGAATGAAAACACGAGCCACTCCACCTGTTATCTGATGGATGAATGAAACACGACCATTACCACCTGTTATCTGGATGAATGAATGAAAACACGACCACTCCACCTGTTATCTGGATGAATGAATGAAAACACGACCACTCCACCTGTTATCGATGGATGAATGAAAACACGACCACTCCACCTGTTATCTGGATGGATGAAAACACGACCACTCCACCTGTTATCTGGATGAATGAATGAAAACACGACCACTCCACCTGTTATCTGGATGAATGAATGAAAACACGACCACTCCACCTGTTATCTGGATGAATGAATGAAAACACGACCACTCCACCTGTTATCTGGATGAATGAATGAAAACACGACCACTCCACCTGTTATCTGGATGAATGAATGAAAACACGACCACTCCACCTGTTATCTGGATGAATGAATGAAAACACGACCACTCCACCTGTTATCTGGATGAATGAATGAAACACGACCACTCCACCTGTTATCTAGATGAATGAAAACACGACCACTCCACCTGTTATCTGGATGAATGAATGAAACACGACCACTCCACCTGTTATCTGGATGGATGAAAACACGACCACTCTACCCTGTTATCTGGATTGAATGAATGAAAACACGACTACTCCACCTGTTATCTGGATGGATGAATGAAAACACGACCACCCACCTGTTATCTGAATGATGAATGAAAACACGACCACTCCACCTGTTATCTGGATGAATGAAAACACCGACCACTCCACCTGTTATTCTGGATGAATGAAAACACGACCACTCCACCTGTTATCTGGATGAATGAAAACACGACCACTCCACCTGTTATCTGGATGAATGAATGAAAACACGACCACTCACCTGTTATCTGGATGAATGAAAACGACCACTCCACCTGTTATCTGGATGAATGAATGAAACACGACCACTCCACCTGTTATCTGGATGAATGAATGAAAACACGACCACTCCACCTGTTATCTGGCTGAATGAATGAAAATACGACTACCTACCTGTTATCTAGATGAATGAAAACACGACCACTCCACCTGTTATCTGGATGAATGAATGAAAACACGACCACTCCACCTGTTATCTGGATGAATGAATGAAAACACGACTACTCCACCTGTTATCTGGATGGAATGAATGAACACAATACCTACTACTCCACCTGTTATCTGGATGGAATGAAAACACACCACCTACTCTGTTATCTGGATGAATGAATGAAAACTCATGCTGCTCCTTCCATTTATCATTCAAACATTCAACCCTATTGAAATTCACTATAAAGCATAACTGGGCTCTTTTCTATCCACATTACTATGCAGGGCTTTCACAGGCCACCGTACATCAACCTCTGTCTGCTGAACGTCCCTATAATCTCTCCTTCTCCCGATGTGTGAACTTGGATTGGTGTTTATAAGGGATGAAATATCTTCCAATCAGCTCTGAACGCCAGTGAAAAAATGGCTCATTATTCCAGTTGGTATTGTGACTCCGTTCCACCACCGTCCACATTATCTTCCTCCATTTGGTCGAAGGAACGTCGATTGTGGGCTCCATGACTCACTTGTTCGCTGAGTCCTCCTCCTGACCTAACCAGTCACCCGAGTGCTCACACTCATTTTCGATGGTCCCATCGACCCGATGGAAGAGGATAATGTGCCAGGTGGTGGAACGGAAACGGAGTCAGAATACCAGCATGAAGACAACGCCATCCGTTCCCTGGAGGCGAACAGAGAATTTACA
>NW_027032830.1:0-5303 GCF_034236695.1 Oncorhynchus nerka | reverse complement strand
TCTTCCCAGGTGTGTCAGCTATAGAGAGTGTTATTAACCCCTACTATCCTCCTCTTCCCAGGTGTGTCAGCTATAGAGGAGTGTTATTAACCCCTACTATCCCTCCTCTTCCCAGGTGTGTCAGCTATAGAGGGAGTGTTATTAACCCCTACTATCCCTCCTCTTCCCAGGTGTGTCAGCTATAGAGAGTGTTATTAACCCCTACTATCCCTCCTCTTCCCAGGTGTGTCAGCTATAGAGAGTGTTATTAACCCCTACTATCCCTCCTCTTCCCAGGTGTGTCAGCTATAGAGAGGAGGTGTTATTAACCCCTACTATCCCTCCTCTTCCCAGGTGTGTCAGCTATAGAGAGTGTTATTAACCCCTACTATCCCTCCTCTTCCCAGGTGTGTCAGCTATAGAGAGGAGTGTTATTAACCCCTACTATCCCTCCTCTTCCCAGGTGTGTCAGCTATAGAGAGTGTTATTAACCCCTACTATCCCTCCTCTTCCCAGGTGTGTCAGCTATAGAGAGGAGGGTGTTATTAACCCCTACTATCCCTCCTCTTCCCAGGTGTGTCAGCTATAGAGAGGAGGGTGTTATTAACCCCTACTACCCCTCCTCTTCCCAGGTGTGTCAGCTATAGAGAGGAGGGTGTTATTAACCCCTACTATCCCTCCTCTTCCCAGGTGTGTCAGCTATAGAGAGTGTTATTAACCCCTACTATCCCTCCTCTTCCCAGGTGTGTCAGCTATAGAGAGTGTTATTAACCCCTACTATCCCTCCTCTTCCCAGGTGTGTCAGCTATAGAGAGTGTTATTAACCCCTACTATCCCTCCTCTTCCCAGGTGTGTCAGCTATAG
This sequence comes from Oncorhynchus nerka, assembly GCF_034236695.1. Taxonomy (NCBI): domain Eukaryota; kingdom Metazoa; phylum Chordata; class Actinopteri; order Salmoniformes; family Salmonidae; genus Oncorhynchus; species Oncorhynchus nerka. The sequence continues at coordinate 4,460 of NW_027032830.1, read as the reverse complement.
AGAGTGTTATTAACCCCTACTATCCCTCCTCTTCCCAGGTGTATCAGCTATAGAGAGTGTTATTAACCCCTACTATCCCTCCTCTTCCCAGGTGTGTCAGCTATAGAGAGGAGTGTTATTAACCCCTACTATCCCTCCTCTTCCCAGGTGTGTCAGCTATAGAGAGGAGTGTTATTAACCCCTACTATCCCTCCCCTTCCCAGGTGTGTCAGCTATAGAGAGTGTTATTAACCCCTACTATCCCTCCTCTTCCCAGGTGTCAGCTATAGAGAGTGTTATTAACCCCTACTATCCCTCCCCTTCCCAGGTGTGTCAGCTATAGAGGAGAGTGTTATTAACCCCTACTATCCCTCCTCTTCCCAGGTGTATCAGCTATAGAGAGTGTTATTAACCCCTACTATTCCTCCCCTTCCCAGGTGTGTCAGCTATAGAGAGGAGAGTGTTATTAACCCCTACCATCCCTCCCCTTCCCAGGTGTGTCAGCTGGAGAGGTTCAGTGAGACCAGTGGTCTAGGCATCAGCACGGAGGCCAGGGCAGGACACCACTACCTGTGCTCCGTCTTACCTGAGGGGCCCGTCGGACAGAGCAGGAAGATACACCCTGGAGACCAGATACTGGAGGTGGGACGGACTGATTAACATCCATGCATTCATTTAAACAAAACATATTTCACCTTTATTTAACCAGGTAGGCCAGTTGAGAACAAGTTCTCATTTACAACTGTGACCTGGCCAAGATAAAGCAAAGCAGTTTGTTTGTGACACAAACAACAACACAGAGTTACACATGGGATAAACAAACATACAGTCAATAATACAGTAGAAAAATAAGTTTATTTACAGTGTGTGTCAATCAGGTAGGATAAGGGAGGTAAAGACAATAAATAGGCCATAGTGGTGAAGTAAATACAATATAGCAATTAAACCCTGGAGTGGTAGATGTACAGAATATGATGATTCATTTGTTTATTCATTGGTTTGTTCGTTCATCCATTCATTCATTTGTTCATTGGTGTGTTCAGTCGTTTAATTGATTTATTCATTCGTTCATTCATTTGGTTTGTTCATTCATTCATTCACTGCTTTGTTCATTCATTCATTCATTTGGTTTGTTAATTAATTCATTTGGTTTGTTAATTAATTCATTTGTTCATTCATTCACTGCTTTGTTCATTCATTCATTCATTTAGTTTGTTAATTAATTCATTTGTTCATTCATTCACTGCTTTGTTCATTCATTCATTCATTCATTTGTTCATTCATTTGGTTTGTTAATTCATTCATTTGTTCTTTAATTCACTGCTTTGTTCATTCATTCATTCATTCATTTGTTCATTCATTCATTTGTTCATTCATTCATTTGTTCATTCATTCATTTGTTCATTCATTCATTTGTTTATTCATTCATTTGTTTATTCATTCATTTGTTCATTCATTCATTTGTTTATTCATTCATTTGTTCATTCATTCATTTGTTCATTCATTCATTTGTTCATTTGTTCATTCATTCATGTATTCACCCATCCACACATCCAATGTAACATTGACCCTGTTCTGCTGTGATGTAGCTACATGCAGCACATTGACCCTGTTCTGCTGTGATGTAGCTACATGCAGCACATTGACCCTGTTCTGCTGTGATGTAGCTACATGCAGCACATTGACCCTGTTCTGCTGTGATGTAGCTACATGCAGCACATTGACCCTGTTCTGCTGTGATGTAGCTACATGCAGCACATTGACCCTGTTCTGCTGTGATGTAGCTACATGCAGCACATTGACCCTGTTCTGCTGTGATGTAGCTACATGCAGCACATTGACCCTGTTCTGCTGTGATGTAGCTACATGCAGCACATTCAACATGTTTGCTGACCAGACCAGCTTCTCCCCTCTCCCAGGCGAATGGTATCCCTCTGATAGGAGAGACTCACAGAGAGGTGATCAGCGTTCTGAGAGAGCTGCCTCTGTGTGTTTGTATGGTGTGCTGTCGCGTCGTGCACCCACAGCTACGGGACAGTGACCACGATGATGATGATGATGATGATGTACAGCTCCCCCTCAAAGAGCTACTGGCTGAGTTCAACGGCAAGGTAGAGAGGGATGGGGAGGAGGGATGGAGGGGGAGATGGAGGGATATGGAGATGGAGGGATATGGAGATGGAGGGATATGGAGATGGGGGGATATGGAGATGGAGGGATATGGAGATGGAGGGATATAGAGATGGAGGGATAGATGGAGGGATATAGAGATGGAGGGATATAGAGATGGAGGGATATGGAGATGGAGGATATAGAGATGGAGGGATATAGAGATGGAGGATATGGAGATGGAGGGATATGGAGATGGAGGGATATAGAGATGGAGGGATTATGGAGATGGAGGGATATGGAGATGGAGGGATATGGAGATGGAGGATATATGGAGATGGAGGGATATAGAGATGGAGGGATATAGAGATGGAGGGATATAGAGATGGAGGGATATAGAGATGGAGGGATATAGAGATGGAGGGATATGGAGATGGAGGGATATGGAGATGGAGGGATATGAGATGGAGGGATATGGAGATGGAGGGATATAGAGATGGAGGGATATGGAGATGGAGGATATAGATGATGGATATGGAGATGGAGGAATATAGAGATGGAGGAATATGGAGATGGAGGAGATATGGAGATGGAGGGATATGAGATGGAAGGGATATAGAGATGGAGGGATATGGAGATGGAGGAACAGGAGATGGAGGATATAGAGATGGAGGGATATGGAGATGGAGGGATATGAGATGGAGGAAGTATGGAGATGGAGGGAATATAGAGATGGAGGAATATGGAGATGGAGGGATATATGGAGATGGAGGGATATGGAGATGGAGGGATATGGAGAGATGGAGGATATAGAGATGGAGGATATAGGAGATGGAGGGATATAGAGATGGAGGGATATGGAGATGGGAGGAATATAGAGATGGAGGATATGGAGATGGAGGATGATATGGAGATGGAGGATATGGAGATGGAGGGATATAGAGATGGAGGAATGGAGATGGAGGGATATAGAGATGGAGGACGTGAGATGGAGGATATGGAGATGGAGGGATATGGAGATGGAGGAATATAGAGATGGAGGAATACACATTGGCAGGGGGCATAGAGATTTGCGTCAGACACATTGGAGGGATATGGAGATGGAGGGATATGGAGATGGAGGGACATAGAGATGGAGGGATTACACACGGATTACAGAGATGGAGGATATACACACAGGAGGCATGCAGAAACTGAAAAGCCCAGACATCATGGATATAGACATTTTGCAAGTCAGACACAACAAGGGGCATAGAGATGAACATTACATTGGCGGGATACACAAGAGACGGTGGCCGTAGATTACATTGGCGGGATACAGAGACGGCGCCCAGACATACTGCGGATACAGAGACGGCGTCCGCATCATACTGGCGGGACACAGAGACGGCGCCCAGACACACTGGCGGGGGCATGGAGACGGCAGTCAGACATATTGCGGGATACAGAGGACGGCGTCCGATTACTACTGGTGATTACAGAGACGGCGGTCAGACATACTGGTGGATATAGAGATTATGGTCGCACATACACATAAGCACAGAGATTTGGTGATGGAGAATGGAATGGGATGTAGAGATGGATGGATACAGAGATGGATGGATGTAGAGATGGAGGGATATAGAGATGGAGGAATGTGGAGATGGAGGCGAAGAGATGGAGGGATGGAGATGATGATGGTGAGATGCGAGGGATATGGAGATGGAGGATATGGAGACGGACGGGACATAGAGACGGAGGATATGCAGATGGAGGGATATAGAGATGGAGGATATGGAGATGGAGGGATATGGAGATGGAGGGATATGAGATCGGAGTAGGATATGGAGATGGAGGGATATGGAGATGGAGGGATATGGAGATGGAGGGATATAGTAGATGGAGGATATGAGAGATGGAGGAATATGGAGAGTGAGGATATGAGAGATGGATGGGATATGGAGATGGATGGATCAGAATGAATGGATATGGAGATGGAGGGATGGATGGAGATTTAGAGATGGTAGTGGATATGGAGATGGAGAGGATATGGATCAATGGAGATGGAGGGGATATGGAGATGGAGGTCGATATGGATGGAGGGATATAGAGATGGTATGGATACTATGGAGATGGTGTCAGACATATTGGTGGATATAGAGATGGTGTCAGACATATTGGATGGGATATAGAGATGGTGTCAGACATATTGGTGGGAGTATAGAGATGGTGTCAGACATATTGATGGAGTATAGAGATGGTGTCAGACATATTGATGGGGTATAGAGATGGTGTCAGACATATTGGTGGATATAGAGATGGTGTCAGACATATTGGTGGGATATAGAGATGGTGTCAGACATATTGGTGGTAGAGATATGCAGACGTAGTGG
>NW_027032829.1:0-5302 GCF_034236695.1 Oncorhynchus nerka | reverse complement strand
TTTATGAACATTTGAACATCTTGGTCATGTTCTGTTATAATCTCTACCGGCACAGCCAGAAAGAGGGACTGGCCACCCCACATAGCCTGGTTCCTCTAGGTTTCTTCCTAGGTTTTGGCCTTTCTAGGGAGTTTTTCCTAGCCACCGTGCTTTTACACCTGCATTGTTTGCTGTTTGGGGTTTTAGGCTGGGTTTCTGTACAGCACTTTGAGATATCAGCTGATGTACGAAGGGCTATATAAATCAATTTGATTTGATTTGATTTGATTTAGAAACTATAAGAGGAAATTGTTTATATAACTGTGCACAGTAAGTAATCATCACCCCCTTGTGCAACGATGTGCGCTGAGAGTCGGGAAGCAAGTTCAGGGAATAAGTGTTTTAGTAAAATAAACTGAACATAATACAAAACAAGAAACATTAACAGCACACAGACATGAACCTGAAACAGAAACAATAACGCCTGGGGAATGAACCAAAGGGAGTGACAATAGGGAAGGTAATCAGGGAAGTGATGGAGTGCAGATGAGTCTGATGACACGCAGGTGCGCGTAATGATGGTGACAGGTGTGCGCCATAACGAGCAGCCTGGTGACCTAGAGGCTGGAGAGGGAGCATACGTGACAGTACATCCTCCCCGACGCGTGGCCCCAGCCGCAGGACGCCGATGAAAATGACAATCCCGGGGATTAGGAGCGGACCGGTCACCTCTGCTGAGGCGTGAGAAAATCTGTCAGTCCGGGTGAGACGTGGGAGCATGGCGACCTAGAGCGCCGGAGAGAGTGCATACGTGACGGTACCCTATCCCCAGTGCGTTCGGCTCAAGCCACAGGACACCAGCCAAAGGGACGATCCCGGGGTTCAGGAGCGGACCAGTCACCCTGCTGATACTTGGGAACCTGTCGCCGGCTGGAGTGCGGGAACCTGCCAGACCGGCTGAGGCAGGGGAACCCGGCGATCCGGCTGAGGCATGAGAGCCTGACGAGCGGTTCCCAGGCCTGACGTCATTCCAGCGGCTGGAAAAACAACAAAAACACTCCCTGATGCTTCCCTTAGGTGAGGTGTCATTCTGTAACGATGTGCACTGAGAGTCGGGAAGCAAGTTCAGGGAGTGAGTGTTTTAGTAAAATAAACGGAACATAATACAAAACAAGAAACACTAACAGCACACAGACATGAAACTGAAACAGAAACAATAACGCCTGGGGAATGAACCAAAGGAGTGACATATATAGAATGGTAATCAGGGGAGCGATGGAGTGCAGGTGAGTGATGGATAATGCGCAGGTGCGCATAACGATGGTGACAGGCGTGCATCATAATGAGCAGCCTGGTGACCTAGAGGCCGGAGAGGGAGCACACGTGACACTTTCAGTGAGGTCAGAGAGCGTGTCAGCCTGATGGAACAAACTGTATAAAATGATAGGTTAAATCAAATCAAATTTATTTATATAGCCCTTCGTACATCAGCTGATATCTCAAAGTGCTGTACAGAAACTCAGCCTAAAACCCCAAACAGCAAGCAATGCAGGTGTAGAAGCACGGTGGCTAGGAAAAACTCCCTAGAAAGGCCAAAACCTAGGAAGAAACCTAGAGAGGAACCAGGCTATGTGGGGTGGCCAGTCCTCTTCTGGCTGTGCCGGGTGGAGATTATAACAGAACATGGCCAAGATGTTCAAATGTTCATAAATGACCAGCATGGTCGAATAATAATAAGGCAGAACAGTTGAAACTGGAGCAGCAGCACAGTCAGGTGGAAGTTGAAACTGGAGCAGCAGCATGGCCAGGTGGACTGGGGACAGCAAGGAGTCATCATGTCAGGTAGTCCTGGGGCATGGTCCTAGGGCTCAGGTCAGTTGAAACTGGAACAGCAGCATGGCCAGATGGACTGGGGACAGCAAGGAGTCATCATGTCAGGTAGTCCTGGGGCATGGTCCTAGGGCTCAGGTCCTCCGAGAGAGAGAAAGAAAGAGAGAAGGAGAGAATTAGAGAACGCACTTAGATTCACACAGGACACCGAATAGGACAGGAGAAGTACTCCAGATATAACAAACTGACCCCAGCCCCCCGACACATAAACTACTGCAGCATAAATACTGGAGGCTGAGACAGGAGGGGTCAGGAGACACTGTGGCCCCATCCGAGGTTAAGAATTAACATATTAGACCAGAGGGATGTAGAGTTGCAGCTCACGTTTAAAGTAGTTTGAACTCTGAATCTCAACACAAGGTAGCGATGATAAAGTCACCTCCTGGACAATCACTGGTACGGCTGATTAGCTGTCCGAAGTAAAGTATCTAAGAAAGTGAATTTAAGTGGAACCATTCTATTTCTGTTTTCAAACCATCATATTACGCTACTCTGCTGGCTAGCCTATCTTCAAAGAAGCAATTACATTAATTGCTATTCATTTCATGGAAGTAGAATAAACTCTGTAGTTCTGTTCAGGACTACACAACAAAATCACGGATACCGGACGACTGCAGAGGAACCCCTTTTGGACATTCAGAGCCTATGTGTAGTACTGAATCACAAGTAAAGCTCAGGTTTTTGCAGATGCAAGGAGGTTACGTGTCACGTTCGTTGAATGGAGGAGACCAAGGCGCAGCAGATGTGAATACATTTGTAACGGCTTTCTAATGGTGAAGGAGAGTCGGACCAAACTGCAGCGTGTCTATTTCGATTCATCTTTAATAAACAAACGTAACACACTACAAAACAATAAACGAAACGAAAACCGAAAACAGCCTATACAAGTGTCTACTAACCTCTAACAAGGACATCAAGACACACAGGACAATCACCCACAATACAACCAAAGAATATGGCTGCCTAAATATGGTTCCCAATCAGAGACAACGATAAACACCTGCCTCTGATTGAGAACCACTTCAGACAGCCATAGACTTATCTAGAACACCCCACTAGCTACAATCCCTCATATATACACACCACATACAAAAACCCATGCCACACCCTGGCCTGACCAAATAAATAAAGATAAACACAAAATACTTCGACCAGGGCGTGACAGAACCCCCCCCCCCTAAGGTGCGGACTCCCGAACGCACCTCAAAACAAATAGGGAGGGTCCGGGTGGGCGTCTGTCCATGGTGGCGGTTCCGGCGCGGACGTGGACCCCACTCAATCAATGTCTTAGTCCCCTCTCTCGGCCCTGGATAGTCCACCTCCGCCGCGACCATGGCTTCAGTAGTCCTCACCCAGAAACCCACTGGATTGAGGAGCAGATCGGGACTGAGGGGCAGCTCGGGACTGAGGCAGCTCGGGACTGAGGGGAAGCTCAGGAGTGAGAGGAAGCTCGGGAGTGAGAGGAAGCTCGGGAGTGAGAGGAAGCTCGGGAGTGAGAGAAAGCTCGGGAGTGAGAGAAAGCTCGGGAGTGAGAGGAAGCTCAGGAGTGAGAGGAAGCTCAGGAGTGAGAGGAAGCTCAGGAGTGAGAGGAAGCTCAGGCAGGTTGATGGATCTACCAGATCCTGGCTGGCTGGTGGTTCCGACAGATCCTGGCTGACTGGCAGATCCTGGCTGACTGGCGGATCCTGGCTGACTGGCGGATCCTGGCTGACTGGCGGATCCTGGCTGACTAGCGGTTCTGGCGGATCCTGGCTGACTGGCGGATCCTGGCTGACTGGCGGATCCTGGCTGACTGGCGGATCTGGCAGATCCTGGCTGACTGGCGGATCTGGCAGATCCTGGCTGATCCTGGCGGATCTGGCAGATCCTGGCTGACTGGCAGATCCTGGCTGACAAGCGGATCTGGCAGATCCTGGCTGACTGGCGGATCCTGGCTGACTAGCGGATCTGGCAGATCCTGGCTGACTGGCACTTCTGGCGGATCCTGGCAGACTGGCGGATCCTGGCACACTGGCGGATCCTGGCTGAATGGCGGATCTAACTGATCCTGGCAGACTGGCGGCACTGGTGGCGCTGGGCAGACTGGCGGCGCTGGGCAGACTGGTAGCTCAGGCGGCGCTGGGCAGACTGGCGGCACTGGCGGCGCTGGGCAGACTGGCGGCGCTGGGCAGACTGGCGACGCTGGGCAGACTGGCGGCGCTGGGCAGACTGGCGGCGCTGGGCAGACTGGTAGCTCAGGCGGCGCTGGGCAGACTGGCGGCACTGGCGGCGCTGGGCAGACGGGTGGCTCAGACGGCGCTGGGCAGACGGGTAGCTCAGACGGCGCTGGGCAGACGGGTAGCTCAGACGGCGCTGGGCAGACGGGTAGCTCAGACGGCGCTGGGCAGACTGACAGCTCTGGATGCTTCATGCAGGCTGACAGCTCTGGCTGCGCTGAACAGAGGAGTACTGGTGCCTCTGGAATGAGGGGCGGTAGCTCTGACAGCGCCGGACAGGCGGGACGCTCCGGCAGCGGCGCCGGACAGGCGGGACGCTCCGGCAGCGGCGCCGGACAGGCGGGAGGCTCCGGCAGCGGCGCCGGACAGGCGGGACGCTCCGGCAGCGGCGCCGGACAGGCGGGAGGCTCCGGCAGCGGCGCCGGACAGGCGGGAAGCTCCGGCAGCGGCGCCGGACAGGCGGGACGCCCGCAGCGGCGCCGGACAGGCGGGACGCTCCGGCAGCGCCGGACAGGCGGGACACACTGTAGGCCTGATGCGTGGTGCTGGCACTGGTGGTAATGAACCGAGGACACGCACAGGAAGCCTGGTGCGGGAGCTGCTACCGGAGGGCTGGGGTGTGGAGGTGGTACTGGATAGACCGGACCGTGCAGGCGCACTGGAGCTCTTGAGCACCGAGCCTGCCCAACCTTACCTGGCTCGATGCCCACTCTAGCCCGGCCGATACGAGGAGCTGGAATATACCGCACCGGGCTATGCACCCGCACTGGGGACACCCGTGCGCACCACTGCATAACAAGGTGCCTGCCCGGTCTCTCTAGCCCCCGGTAACCACAGGAAGTTAGCGTAGGTCTCCTACCTAGCGTAGCACATACTCCCTGTGAGCCCCCCAAGAAATTTTTGGGGCTGACTCTCAGGCTTCCATCCGCTCTGCCGTGCTAGCTCCTCATAATGCCGCCCTCTGCTTTTGCTGCCTCCAGCTCGGCTTTGGGGCGACAATAATCTCCAGGCTGATCCCAGGGTCCTCTACCGTCCAGTTCCTCCTCCAATGTCCATTTCTCCAGGTGGTGCAATCTCTCCCACTGTAGCTGCTGCTGCTCCTGCTGCTGCTGCCTCTGTTGCTTCTCCTGTGGCTCCTGCCTGTTGACACGCTGCTTGGTCCTGTGGTGGGTGATTCTGTAACGGCTTTCTAATGGTGAAGGAGAGTCGGACCAAAC
>NW_027032828.1:0-5299 GCF_034236695.1 Oncorhynchus nerka | reverse complement strand
TTACGTATTGCTCAAAGGAGATTGGAATGACAAGTGGACTACACGTCACGAGTGTTCAGAGAGTTAAGCTTACGTAGCAAGAATCTTATTGACTAAAATGATTAAAATGATACAGTACTGCTGAAGTAGGCTAGCTGGCAGAGGCTGCGTTGTTGACTAAGTAGGCTAGTTGGCATTGGCTGCGTTGTTGACACTACACTAATCAAGTCGTTCCGTTGAGTGTAATAGTTTCTACTGTGCTGCTATTCGGGGCTAGCTGGCTAGCTAGCAGTGTTGATTACGTTACGTTGCGTTAAAAGAACGACAATAGCTGGCTAGCTAACCTAGGAAATCGCTCTAGACTACACAATTATCTTTGATACAAAGACGGCTATGTAGCTAGCTATGTAGCTAGCTACGATCAAACAAATCAAGCCGTTGTACTGTAATGAAATGAAATGAAAAATGTGATACTACCTGTGGAGCGAAGCGAAATGCGACCGGATTGTTGAGTGCAGAAGTTCTGTTCGGTAGACGTTGCTGTTGGCTAGCTAGCAGAGTCTCCTATGTTAAGGACGACATAAAACTACACACTCTAAACTACACAATTATCTTGGGTACGAAGACAGCAAAGACAACTATGTAGCTAGCTAACACTACACTAATCAAGTCGTTCAGTTGAGTGTAATAGTTGTGCTGCTAATCGGTAGACGGTGGACTAGCTAACGGTGGACGTTAGCTAGCTGGCTAGCTGCAGGGCAGTGTAGACTGCGTTAGGACGACGAAATACGATAATTACGCAATTATCTATGATACAAAGACGGCTGTGTAGCTAGCTAAGAAGAAATTGCTAAGATTAGACAAATCAAACCGTTGTACTATAATGAAATGTAATGAAATGTAATACTACCTGCGGACCGAGTGCAGATGCGACCGCTCGCTCCAACCCGGAGCGATAAAATAGGTCAACCTGGCCACCAAAGGGATATACTATATTTAAACCTCCGAACTCAATAATTACTTTTGTTCCCCTTCACTTGGTTTCATGATTATTTCATCCATAACTAGGCTACTTACTAACATTGCTAATTCTTAAAGCTCATTTTCACATATATGACTAAATCCTAAATAAGTTTAACTAAATACATTTTTGCTAATCCGTTTCAATAATATCAATGTGCTTTTATGGAGAAAAGATAAAGGAGGTCTCTAATACAACATTCAAGTTTATTGTACAATGTAAAAATATATATAATTAAAGATCCTTATGGACTATTAGAATCATCATTGCTTTCCTGGTGGCACACAATGTTAAAGTGGTTGATTGCAAACAACAATGCTCATTAACTGTGGGTTCAAGCTCCTTTTGCTTCAAGCATCCTTGTTAAGGAAAACATTGTTCACTGCTGGTCCACGATATGTGACTAAGTGAGTGATTATAGTAATGCATATAGAACATTGTACATGTACGTAAGTGTAAGCCTACACTTCTATGTAACTCAACTCTGGACCTCGAAGCCAGTTCCACTGCATTGTTTCATTGTTCAGGGACAGATTTAGACCTGGGACATCAGGTGTGTGCAATTAATTATCAGGTAGAACAGAAAACCAGCAGGCTCCAGACCTCATAGGGTAAGTGTTGAATACTTCTGGCCTGTACTATAGCAGGAAGATGATTTATGTAGCAGTGACAGTAACCTATGTGTCGGTCTGCAACAGGGACTCCAACAAGAATCTCCTCCTTAAATGTATTCGCAATCTTCATTTACAAGGTTTTGGCTGCACTTCACTTTTCTTCACAACACACGAACACAATAAATGTAATTCTACATTTCAAAGAAAAAAACTATACTCCAGCTGGAGTTCGAACTTTCTGCAAACAGCAAAACTCACCAGGAGCAAGGTGAACACTGTGAACAACTCTGTGAGCTAATCATTCATCTGAAAACTGGTGTGTGTTTTAGTAACTTTAGTTAGCGGATGGAGCCATTTGACTGCTTTTAAGGACACTCTGGAAAAGTGTTCTATCACGTCATACTACCAGTGTTGTGTTTGAGACCAACTAAAGCCAAGACCGGAGCAAATCGAGTCTGAGTCAAGACCAAGAACGGGGGTGGGGGCAACACCGAGTCAAGACCGAGACCGGGAATGAGGACAACAGGTCTGAGACCAAGTCAAGACCGAGACCAGAAAAATGCGAGTCCAATTCAAGACCATGATTGTAATTTTGTCAAATCACCACCATAATAAGAGATCAAAATGTCCAGTATTTCTGTGTTCATATTTCAGAACAACATATGGATTTTTTAGACATTCAAAATAGTGAAACAAAATGCATGCTGAGGGAAAATACTCTACAAATTAGTACTTAACCAAAGACAGAGGGGAATAATAGGCCTTCTACACCTTCATAGAAGGGCTAAGGATTTATAAAATAATGGTTATAATAATATAATAATAATGATAATTATATAATTATTTTAAAGTATGTTCTGATTTAATCTCTTCAGTTTTTGTTGAAAATGAAAGGGTTAACACTGAAGAGAAAAATGGATCCAATCAGGATTTTTCTATGCTGGTGTCTGCAGCGATAAATCTAGCTAGCTCGATAAAGTTCGATAAAGGTGTCTACCATTCAACTGTATTAGGGCAACATTTTCGAGTGACAGTGGAATCAACCAATCACATTTTGACTTAATGGGTGGAACCATTTTTACAAAACCTATTGAAACTTCTGTCTTCTTGAAGGCCAACAGGTCACTGCGCGATAGCGAGCTGTTAGTTTTCCCACGGTCTAGCTAGCTAGCTTTTGTTGTCAGATTGTTTGCAGCTGCTGTAGCAGGTGTTATCAAAGGGGATGTTGTTGCTAATTTGTTAGCTTCTCCATTTTCAAGAATAACTTGAAAAGTTAAAGACACACACATGTGACTAGTGCCTTTCCACAACTTTATCTCGTAAATCTTTTGAAAGTACCTTTCCGCCCATAGTAGTTGGTTATACCTCAAGTTTGCAAATGCAATTTTAAGGGGGGGTGTTCACTTATCCAACAGGGTATTTTACTGTTTTACTTTTCAGAGAGTTTTTTAAATGTTTTTTTCTCACTTGGATATTGTGGGTTACTGTGTGCAAATAAAGCCGGAAAAAGTCAAATTTTATGTGTTTTCATTTCAGGCTGAAGGCAACAACAGGTGAACATTTTGAAAAGGGGTGGTAACTTTCTACACAGTGTGTGTGTGTGTGTGTGTGTAACATTTTATGGTCTAAGTTCACAACAATGCTTAAACCACATCACTCTGATTGGGTAGGCCTGTCAGGGTCTGGCTCCCCAGTGGGTGTGCCTCTGTCCACCAAGGCCCATTCATGTGACCCATCCATGTCTACTCCCCAAACCGTGCATGATGACAATTGCACATCACAAATAGCCTACTAAAGAACACTTCAGACTAAACTTTTTCAATACCTGGTTTGCATACCCATTGTTGCCTTAGTTAGCATTTACTGCTAGATATCAAACATTGAAACGTCTTTCCTACCCTACCGGCTACCGATGTCATTCCTCTGTGAGCTGCTCCATGCCAAAACCAGTTGAGAGCTGCACATTCTTGCTGCCTGCAGATTACATTCAGTTTAAAGTTGGCAATATGTACGGAGCGCATGTGAATATATTTCACGTGCTTTGCGCTTGTGTAGGCTGCTTTGTGCATGATTTCCCTATTGTACTACATAATTGATCAATCCTATACCGCCACTACACTACTTTTACATGCATCAGTAGGGATTAAGAAGTGAGTATACACAATGCCCATTGAAAAATAGTGGCTCTGTCGCAGCCGGACGCGACTGGGAGGTCCGTGTGGCGACGCACAACTGACCTAGCGTCGTCCGGGTTAGGGAGGGATTGGCCGCTAGAGATATCCTTGTCTCATCGCGCACCAGCGACTCCTGTGGCAGACCGAGCGCAGTGCACACTAACCAAGGTCGCCAGGTGCAGGGTGTTTCTTCTGACACATTGGTGCAGCTGGCTTCCGGGTTGGATGTGTGCTGTGTTAAGAAGCAGTGCGGCTTGGTTGGGTTGTGTTTCGGAGGACGCATGACTTTCGACCTTCGTCTCTCCCGAGCCCATACGGGATTTGTAGCGATGAGACAAGATAGTAACTACTAATAATTGGATACTATGAAATTGGGGAGAAAAAGGGGTAAAATTCAACATTTAAAAAATGGTGGGTATATGGTTTTATACCTGCGTATAGCCTACACTGGTGACTGTAGGCTACTTGCCCTTTGTGTTCTACAAAAAGTTCACTCTCCTACATGAGTGTGCTGGTATTATGGTTGCTGTCCTTTCAGAATCACAAACCTGTCACACACTGAATAGGTTCGCAACTGCGCAAACATGTCTATAATAGATATAAAGGCTGCTAAGATACTGTTTTAATGTTTCAAGAAAGAAGTGTATATATTTTGCCTGGTTTTATGCGCTGATATTTTAGTTTTTTTTACTCCGCTGGTCTCTGCTGGTCTCGGGAAGAAATTATAAGTCCTCACTGTCTGAGACCTCGTCAAGACCGAGACAATCAAGGCCGGATTGAGTACTACAACACTGTCTACTATGTCAAAGATTTTAATTTGCTGATGGAATTTAAACCGGATATAATCGTGGCAAGCTGGTGAAATTAGCATAGGGATAAACGTACCAGGGTATGTGATGGCAACAGCTACATGTAGTCTTTGATCACGTGCAACTGCAGTGGTTCCTCAATTTAAAGTTGTGTAATACCTCCGTTTAGTGTGCTTACCTTTAATGCTCCTTCGAGCCACCAGAAGACATCTTTGAGCAATTCTACTCCATCTACTACATAATATGACCGCTGCAGTTTGAGATTATGTATTTTCTTGATGAAAATAAGGCCTTTATTACTAACCATTTATTTTGGTATTTTAGATTAATTAAATTGATTAATTTCATGGTGTTTCTATTGCAAGAATAACAAAAATGCTTTTTACAGTAGCCTATGTAGGACTATAGCCTACCGTATCCAAAACATCCGTTAATACAAGTTCTTTAAAAATAGAAATATGGGCAGAATATTGTATACTCAACAAAAAATATAAACACAACATGCAACAATTTCAATGATTTTTACTTAGTTACACTTCATAGACAGAAATCAGTCAATTTAAATAAATGCATTAGGCCCTAATCTATGGATTTCACATGACTGAGCAGTGACACAGCCATGGGTGGACCTGGGAAGGCATAGGCCCTCCCACTTGGGAGCCAGGACCACCCACTAGGGAGCCAGACCCAGCCAGTCAGAAT
>NW_027032827.1:0-5296 GCF_034236695.1 Oncorhynchus nerka | reverse complement strand
GGGTATATGGGTTGTGTGGTGTATTAGTGTAGGATCCGCTAGGTAACAGACACTTTAAAGGGTATGTGGGTTGTGTATTAGTGTAGGATCCGCTAGGTAACAGACACTTCTAAAGGGTATGTGGGTTGTGTATTAGTGTAGATCCGCTAGGTAACAGACACACTTCTAAAGGGTATGTGGGGGTTGTGTATTAGTGTAGGATCCGCTAGGTAACAGACACTTCTAAAGGGTATGTGGGTATGTGGTGTATTAGTGTAGGATCCGCTAGGTAACAGACACTTCTAAAGGGTAGTATGGGGGTATGTGGTGTATTAGTGTAGGATCCGCTAGGTAACAGACACTTCTAAAGGGTATGTGGGTTGTGTGGTGTATTAGTGTAGGATCCGCTAGGTAACAGACACTTCTAAAGGGTATATGGGTTGTGTATTAGTGTAGGATCCGCTAGGTAACAGACACTTCTAAAGGGTATGTGGGTTGTGTGGTGTATTAGTGTAGGATCCGCTAGGTAACAGACACTTCTAAAGGGTATGTGGGTTGTGTATTAGTGTAGGATCCGCTAGGTAACAGACACTTCTAAAGGGTATATGGGTTGTGTATTAGTGTAGGATCCGCTAGGTAACAGACACTTCTAAAGGGTATGTGGGTTGTGTGGTGTATTAGTGTAGGATCCGCTAGGTAACAGACACTTCTAAAGGGTATGTGGGTTGTGTGGTGTATTAGTGTAGGATCCGCTAGGTAACAGACACTTCTAAAGGGTATATGGGTTGTGTGGTGTATTAGTGTAGGATCCGCTAGGTAACAGACACTTCTAAAGGGTATGTGGGGTATGTGGTGTATTAGTGTAGGATCCGCTAGGTAACAGACACTTCTAAAGGGTATATGGGTTGTGTGGTGTATTAGTGTAGGATCCGCTAGGTAACAGACACTTCTAAAGGGTATGTGGGGTATGTGGTGTATTAGTGTAGGATCCGCTAGGTAACAGACACTTCTAAAGGGTATGTGGGGTATGTGGTGTATTAGTGTAGGATCCGCTAGGTAACAGACACTTCTAAAGGGTATGTGGGTTGTGTATTAGTGTAGGATCCGCTAGGTAACAGACACTTCTAAAGGGTATGTGGGTTGTGTGGTGTATTAGTGTAGGATCCGCTAGGTAACAGACACTTCTAAAGGGTATGTGGGGTATGTGGTGTATTAGTGTAGGATCCGCTAGGTAACAGACACTTCTAAAGGGTATGTGGGGTATGTGGTGTATTAGTGTAGGATCCGCTAGGTAACAGACACTTCTAAAGGGTATGTGGGGTATGTGGTGTATTAGTGTAGGATCCGCTAGGTAACAGACACTTCTAAAGGGTATATGGGTTGTGTGGTGTATTAGTGTAGGATCCGCTAGGTAACAGACACTTCTAAAGGGTATATGGGTTGTGTGGTGTATTAGTGTAGGATCCGCTAGGTAACAGACACTTCTAAAGGGTATGTGGGTTGTGTATTAGTGTAGGATCCGCTAGGTAACAGACACTTCTAAAGGGTATGTGGGGTATGTGGTGTATTAGTGTAGGATCCGCTAGGTAACAGACACTTCTAAAGGGTATGTGGGTTGTGTATTAGTGTAGGATCCGCTAGGTAACAGACACTTCTAAAGGGTATGTGGGTTGTGTATTAGTGTAGGATCCGCTAGGTAACAGACACTTCTAAAGGGTATATGGGTTGTGTGGTGTATTAGTGTAGGATCCGCTAGGTAACAGACACTTCTAAAGGGTATATGGGTTGTGTGGTGTATTAGTGTAGGATCCGCTAGGTAACAGACACTTCTAAAGGGTATGTGGGTTGTGTGGTGTATAAGTGTAGGATCCGCTAGGTAACAGACACTTCTAAAGGGTATGTGGGTTGTGTATTAGTGTAGGATCCGCTAGGTAACAGACACTTCTAAAGGTTATATGGGTTGTGTGGTGTATTAGTGTAGGATCCGCTAGGTAACAGACACTTCTAAAGGGTATATGGGTTGTGTGGTGTATTAGTGTAGGATCCGCTAGGTAACAGACACTTCTAAAGGGTATGTGGGTTGTGTGGTGTATTAGTGTAGGATCCGCTAGGTAACAGACACTTCTAAAGGGTATGTGGGTTGTGTATTAGTGTAGGATCCGCTAGGTAACAGACACTTCTAAAGGGTATGTGGGTTGTGTATTAGTGTAGGATCCGCTAGGTAACAGACACTTCTAAAGGGTATGTGGGGTATGTGGTGTATTAGTGTAGGATCCTCTAGGTAACAGACACTTCTAAAGGGTATGTGGGGTATGTGGTGTATTAGTGTAGGATCCGCTAGGTAACAGACAAAGAGGTTCGCTCATCACCTCCTGATCTGACAAGGCTTTTCATCCTAATGGTGTTATTGGGTACTTAGTAGCAGACAGATGGGGTACATATGAATCTGTGATGTGGAACACATGAATCTGTGATGTGATACACATGAATCTGTGATGTGATACACATGAATCTGTGATGTGGTACACATGAATATGTGATGTGATACACATGAATCTGTGATGTGGAACACATGAATCTGTGATGTGGTGCATATGAATCTGTGATGTGGTACATGAATATGTGATGAATACATGAAATCTGTGATGGAAACACATGAATCTGTGATGTGGTGCACATGAATCTGTGATGTGGTACACATGAATATGTGATGTGATACACATGAATCTGTGATGTGGTGCACATGAATCTGTGATGTGATACACATGAATCTGTGATGTGATACACATGAATATGTGATGTGATACACATGAATCTGTGATGTGATACACATGAATCTGTGATGTGATACACATGAATCTGTGATGTGATACACATGAATCTGTGATGTGATACACATGAATCTGTGATGTGATACACATGAATCTGTGATGTAATACACATGAATCTGTGATGTGATACAATATGAATCTGTGATGTGATACACATGAATCTGTGATGTGATACATGAATCTGTGATGTGATACATGAATCTGTGATGTGATACACATGAATCTGTGATGTGATACACATGAATCTGTGATGTGGTACACATGAATCTGTGATGTGATACATGAATCTGTGATGTGATACACATGAATCTGTGATGTGATACACATGAATCTGTGATGTGGTACATGAATCTGTGATGTGATACACATGAATCTGTGATGTGATACACATGAATCTGTGATGTAATACACAATGCTGTCAGTTTAGGAATGATAGTAGTGAGAATATATCAGCTCAACAAAGATAAACAACTGGCCCAGTGTATGACACATACACATACATTACAAGACAGATGCTACATGATAAAAACATTCAGACACTCCCTCACTCTCACACACACTGAGTGTGTCTGTAAATATGCTGGGTTAAATAGTGATCAGTATGATCTGAGGGGGCCGACCAACCTCCTCTCCTTCTCCCTCCCTCTCCCTTCCTCCCTGCCGCATGCTTCTGCTGGCAGTTAGTTTCCATGGCAACCCGGCCCATCTTGGTCTCTATGGAAACGTCTGGAGAGCACCCAACATTACTGTAGTAAGTTTGATTTAAAAAAAAAAGTGTTGTTGATTGCTCTAACTTAGTTTGTTTGGACTCACTGAGCGAGCGGGGGGGGGCATTGTCAATCAAACTGAACTTGATTGGTGGTTGGCTGTTTTCACCAGGTGTGCCCTGGGATGTGTTGGTGTTGATGTTGTTTCTGTATTCGTGTGGAGCATCTGTACAGCATAGCACCCTGTAAGCATGTCCTGACTACTGTGGAGCATCTGTAACAAATATAGCAACTTCCTCCCCGCTTTCTGGCCAAGTCCTGACCATCTGACCAACCTGACCATGTCAGTAGAGCTCTCCTTCATTCATACCATGCCCAGGACCATAGAGAGGGTGTATCTTCCTTCTCTCCCTTCATTCCTCTTCACCTCTCCCTCTCTTTCTCCTTTAAGTTTGTTTGAGAGAGGAGAAGGCAAAGAGTCTCACAGGAAGAACCAGTAAAAATAGAGAGAGATAAGCAGGAGGAAGAGAGGAGGAGGAAGAGAGGAGGAGGGAAGGAGAGGAGGAGGGAAGGAGATGAGGAGGGAAGGAGAGGGGGAGGGAAGTAGAGGGGGAGGAAGAGAGGAGGAGGGAAGGAGAGGAGGAGGGAAGGAGAGGAGGAGGGAAGGAGAGGGGGAGGGAAGTAGAGGGGGAGGAAGAGAGGAGGAGGAGGAAGGAGAGGAGGGAGGGAAGGAGAGAGGAGGAGGGAAGGAGAGGGGGAGGGAAGAGAGGAGAGGAGGAGGAAGGAGAGGAGGAGGAGGAGGGAGGAGGAGGGAAGGAGAGGAGGAGGAAGAGAGGAGGGAGGGAAGGAGAGGGAGGGAAGGAGAGGGAGGAGGAGGGAAGGGAGGGGAGGAGGAGGGAGGAAGAGAGGAGAGGAGGAGAGAGGGAGGAGGGAGAGGAGAGGGAGGAAGAGAAGGAGAGGGAGAGGGAAGAGAGGAAGGAGGAGAGGAGGAGGAGGAGAAGGAGAGGGAGGGAGGAGAGGGGAGGGAAGGAGAAGGAGAGGAGGGAGGAGGAAGGGAGGAGGGAGGAGGGAAGGAGAGGGGAGGAGAGAGGGAGAGGAAGGAGGAGAAGGGAGGAGAGGGGAGGAAGGAGAGGAGGAGGAAGGAGAGGGAGGGAGGGAAGGAGGAGGAGGAAGAGGAGGAGAGGGAGGAGGAGAGGAGGGGAGAGAGGAGGAGGGAGGAGAGGAGGAGAGAGGAGAGAGAGAGGAGGAGGAAGGAGAGAGAGAGGAGGAGGAGGGAGAGGAAGGAGGAGGAGGGAGGAGAGAGGAGGGAGAGTAGAGGAGGGAGAGCGGAAGAGTGGAGGAGGAAGTGAGACGGAGGGACAAGGAGAGGAAGGAGAGGAAGGAGAGAGAGGAGAGAAGAAGAAGTAGGGAGGAGGGAAGGAGAGGAGGAGGACGAAGGAAGAGAGAGGAGGAGGTTGAGGGAGGAGGGAAGGAAGAGAGAGAGGAGGAATGGAGAGGAGGAGGAAGGAGAGGAGGAGGAGGGAGGAGGAGGAGAGAGGGGGAGGAAGGAGAGGAGGAGGGATGGAGAGGAGGAGGAAGGGGAGGAGGGAAGGAGAGGAGGAGGAAGGAGAGGAGGAGGAAGGAGAGGGGGAGGGGAAGGAGAGGAGGAGGGAAGGAGAGGAGGAGGAAGAGAGGAGGAGGGAAGGAGAGGGAGGAGGGAGGAGGGGGAGGAGAGAGGAGAGGAGGAGGGAAGGAGAGGAGGAGGGAAGGAGGAGGAGGAAGGGGGAGGAGAGAGGAGGA
>NW_027032826.1:0-5296 GCF_034236695.1 Oncorhynchus nerka | reverse complement strand
TGTCTACTACAGTAGAGTCATGGTAGGGGACTTCTCTGTCTACTACAGTAGAGTACACGGTAGGGGACTTCTCTGTCTACTACAGTAGAGTACATGGTAGGGGACTTCTCTGTCTACTACAGTAGAGTAATGGTAGGGGACTTTCTATGTCTACTACAGTAGAGTCACGGTGAGGACTTCTCTGTCTACTACAGTAGAGTCACGGTAGGGGACTTCTCTGTCTACTACAGTAGAGTAACGGTAGGGGACTTCTCTGTCTACTACAGTAGAGTCACGGTAGGGGACTTCTCTGTCTACTACAGTAGAGTAATGGTAGGGGACTTCTCTGTCTACTACAGTAGAGTCACGGTAGGGGACTTCTCTGTCTACTACAGTAGAGTCATGGTAGGGGACTTCTCTGTCTACTACAGCAGAAGTAATGGTAGGGGACTTCTCTGTCTACTACAGTAGAGTCATGGTAGGGGACTTCTCTGTCTACTACAGTAGAGTCACGGTAGGGGACTTCTCTGTCTACTACAGTAGAGTCATGGTAGGGGACTTCTCTGTCTACTACAGTAGAGTAATGGTAGGGGACTTCTCTGTCTACTACAGTAGAGTAACGGTAGGGGACTTCTCTGTCTACTACAGTAGAGTCACGGTAGGGGACTTCTCTGTCTACTACAGTAGAGTAATGGTAGGGGACTTCTCTGTCTACTACAGTAGAGTCATGGTAGGGGACTTCTCTGTCTACTACAGTAGAGTCACGGTAGGGGACTTCTCTGTCTACTACAGTAGAGTCATGGTAGGGGACTTCTCTGTCTACTACAGTAGAGTCATGGTAGGGGACTTCTCTGTCTACTACAGTAGAGCAGAGTAAAGGTAGGGGACTTCTCTGTCTACTACAGCAAGTCACTGGTAGGGGACTTCTGTCTACTACAGCAGTCATGGTAGGGGACTTCTCTGCTACTACAGTAGAGTAAAGGTAGGGGACTTCTCCTCTGTCTACTACAGTAGGGGACTTCTCTGTCTAATACAAAGTCATGGTAGACTTCTCTGTCTACTACAGTAAAGTCATGGTAGGGGACTCTCCCTCTGTCTATGTAGAGTCATGTAGGGACCCCTGTCTACTACAGTAGAGGTAAAATGTAATGTGGGGACTTCTCTGTCTACTACAGTAGAGTCAAGGTAGGGGACTCTCCGTCTGACTACAGTAGAGTAATGGTAGGGGACTTCTCTGTCTACTACAGTAGAGTCAATGGTAGGGGACTTCTCTGTCTACTACAGTAGAGTCAAATGTAGGGACTTCTTGTCTACTACAGTAGAGTCATGGTAGGGGACTTCTCTGTCTACTACAGTAGAGTCACGGTAGGGGACTTCTCTGTCTACTACAGTAGAGTCACGGTAGGGGACTTCTCTGTCTACTACAGTAGAGTAATGGTAGGGGACTTCTCTGTCTACTACAGTAGAGTAATGGTAGGGGACTTCTCTGTCTACTACAGTAGAGTCAATGGTAGGGGACTTCTCTGTCTACTACAGTAGAGTCACGGTAGGGGACTTCTCTGTCTACTACAGTAGAGTAATGGTAGGGGACTTCTCTGTCTACTACAGTAGAGTCACGGTAGGGGACTTCTCTGTCTACTACAGTAGAGTCATGGTAGGGGACTTCTCTGTCTACTACAGTAGAGTCATGGTAGGGGACTTCTCTGTCTACTACAGTAGAGTCATGGTAGGGGACTTCTCTGTCTACTACAGTAGAGTCATGGTAGGGGACTTCTCTGTCTACTACAGTAGAGTAACGGTAGGGGACTTCTCTGTCTACTACAGTAGAGTAATGGTAGGGGACTTCTCTGTCTACTACAGTAGAGTCATGGTAGGGGACTTCTCTGTCTACTACAGTAGAGTAATGGTAGGGGACTTCTCTGTCTACTACAGTAGAGTCATGGTAGGGGACTTCTCTGTCTACTACAGTAGAGTCATGGTAGGGGACTTCTCTGTCTACTACAGTAGAGTCATGGTAGGGGACTTCTCTGTCTACTACAGTAGAGTCATGGTAGGGGACTTCTCTGTCTACTACAGTAGAGTAATGGTAGGGGACTTCTCTGTCTACTACAGTAGAGTCATGGTAGGGGACTTCTCTGTCTACTACAGTAGAGTCATGGTAGGGGACTTCTCTGTCTACTACAGTAGAGTAATGGTAGGGGACTTCTCTGTCTACTACAGTAGAGTCATGGTAGGGGACTTCTCTGTCTACTACAGTAGAGTCATGGTAGGGGACTTCTCTGTCTACTACAGTAGAGTCATGGTAGGGGACTTCTCTGTCTACTACAGTAGAGTCATGGTAGGGGACTTCTCTGTCTACTACAGTAGAGTCATGGTAGGGGACTTCTCTGTCTACTACAGTAAAGTCATGGTAGGGGACTTCTCTGTCTACTACAGTAGAGTCATGGTAGGGGACTTCTCTGTCTACTACAGTAGAGTAAAGGTAGGGGACTTCTCTGTCTACTACAGTAGAGTCATGGTAGGGGACTTCTCTGTCTACTACAGTAGAGTCACGGTAGGGGACTTCTCTGTCTACTACAGTAGAGTCACGGTAGGGGACTTCTCTGTCTACTACAGTAGAGTCATGGTAGGGGACTTCTCTGTCTACTACAGTAGAGTCACGGTAGGGGACTTCTCTGTCTACTACAGTAGAGTCATGGTAGGGGACTTCTCTGTCTACTACAGTAGAGTCATGGTAGGGGACTTCTCTGTCTACTACAGTAGAGTCATGGTAGGGGACTTCTCTGTCTACTACAGTAAGTCACGTGGTAGGGGACTTCTCTGTCTACTACAGTAGAGTCATGGTAGGGGACTTCTCTGTCTACTACAGTAGAGTCACGGTAGGGGACTTCTCTGTCTACTACAGTAGAGTCATGGTAGGGGACTTCTCTGTCTACTACAGTAGAGTCATGGTAGGGGACTTCTCTGTCTACTACAGTAGAGTCATGGTAGGGGACTTCTCTGTCTACTACAGTAGAGTAATGGTAGGGGACTTCTCTGTCTACTACAGTAGAGTAATGGTAGGGGACTTCTCTGTCTACTACAGTAGAGTCATGGTAGGGGACTTCTCTGTCTACTACAGTAGAGTAATGGTAGGGGACTTCTCTGTCTACTACAGTAGAGTCATGGTAGGGGACTTCTCTGTCTACTACAGTAGAGTCACGGTAGGGGACTTCTCTGTCTACTACAGTAGAGTAATGGTAGGGGACTTCTCTGTCTACTACAGTAGAGTCACGGTAGGGGACTTCTCTGTCTACTACAGTAGAGTAACGGTAGGGGACTTCTCTGTCTACTACAGTAGAGTAATGGTAGGGGACTTCTCTGTCTACTACAGTAGAGTCATGGTAGGGGACTTCTCTGTCTACTACAGTAGAGTAATGGTAGGGGACTTCTCTGTCTACTACAGTAGAGTCATGGTAGGGGACTTCTCTGTCTACTACAGTAGAGTCATGGTAGGGGACTTCTCTGTCTACTACAGTAGAGTCACGGTAGGGGACTTCTCTGTCTACTACAGTAGAGTAATGGTAGGGGACTTCTCTGTCTACTACAGTAGAGTCACGGTAGGGGACTTCTCTGTCTACTACAGTAGAGTCACGGTAGGGGACTTCTCTGTCTACTACAGTAGAGTCACGGTAGGGGACTTCTCTGTCTACTACAGTAGAGTAATGGTAGGGGACTTCTCTGTCTACTACAGTAGAGTCACGGTAGGGGACTTCTCTGTCTACTACAGTAGAGTCATGGTAGGGGACTTCTCTGTCTACTACAGTAGAGTCATGGTAGGGGACTTCTCTGTCTACTACAGTAGAGTCATGGTAGGGGACTTCTCTGTCTACTACAGTAGAGTCATGGTAGGGGACTTCTCTGTCTACTACAGTAGAGTCAATGGTAGGGGACTTCTCTGTCTACTACAGTAGAGTCACGGTAGGGGACTTCTCTGTCTACTACAGTAGAGTCATGGTAGGGGACTTCTCTGTCTACTACAGTAGAGTCATGGTAGGGGACTTCTCTGTCTACTACAGTAGAGTAACGGTAGGGGACTTCTCTGTCTACTACAGTAGAGTCATGGTAGGGGACTTCTCTGTCTACTACAGTAGAGTAATGGTAGGGGACTTCTCTGTCTACTACAGTAGAGTCACGGTAGGGGACTTCTCTGTCTACTACAGTAGAGTCATGGTAGGGGACTTCTCTGTCTACTACAGTAGAGTCATGGTAGGGGACTTCTCTGTCTACTACAGTAGAGTCATGGTAGGGGACTTCTCTGTCTACTACAGTAGAGTAATGGTAGGGGACTCTCTGTCTACTACAGTAAGAGTCACGGTAGGGGACTTCTCTGTCTACTACAGTAGAGTAATGGTAGGGGACTTCTCTGTCTACTACAGTAGAGTAATGGTAGGGGACTTCTCTGTCTACTACAGTAGAGTCATGGTAGGGGACTTCTCTGTCTACTACAGTAGAGTAATGGTAGGGGACTTCTCTGTCTACTACAGTAGAGTCATGGTAGGGGACTTCTCTGTCTACTACAGTAGAGTAATGGTAGGGGACTTCTCTGTCTACTACAGTAGAGTCATGGTAGGGGACTTCTCTGTCTACTACAGTAGAGTCATGGTAGGGGACTTCTCTGTCTACTACAGTAGAGTCACGGTAGGGGACTTCTCTGTCTACTACAGTAGAGTCATGGTAGGGGACTTCTCTGTCTACTACAGTAGAGTCATGGTAGGGGACTTCTCTGTCTACTACAGTAGAGTCACGGTAGGGGACTACTCTGTCTACTACAGTAGAGTCATGGTAGGGGACTTCTCTGTCTACTACAGTAGAGTAATGGTAGGGGACTTCTCTGTCTACTACAGTAGAGTAATGGTAGGGGGCTTCTCTGTCTACTACAGTAGAGTCACGGTAGGGGACTTCTCTGTTCTACTACAGTAGAGTCATGGTAGGGGACTTTCTCTGTCTACTACAGTAGAGTCATGGTAGGGGACTTCTCTGTCTACTACAGTAGAGTCATGGTAGGGGACTTCTCTGTCTACTACAGTAAAGTCATGGTAGGGGACTTCTCTGTCTACTACAGTAGAGTCACGGTAGGGGACTTCTCTGTCTACTACAGTAGAGTAATGGTAGGGGACTTCTCTGTCTACTACAGTAGAGTACACGGTAGGGGACTTCTCTGTCTACTACAGTAGAGTAACGGTAGGGGACTTCTCTGTCTACTACAGTAGAGACAGCGGTAGGGGGACTTCTCTGTCTACTACAGTAGAGTCACGGTAGGGGACTTCTCTGTCTA
>NW_027032825.1:0-5295 GCF_034236695.1 Oncorhynchus nerka | reverse complement strand
CATGATCCATCAGTCTGACAGTAGGTTCACTTACTACAGGTACATCCATGATCCATCAGTCTGACAGTAGGTCCACTTACTAC
Organism: Oncorhynchus nerka; assembly: GCF_034236695.1. Taxonomy (NCBI): domain Eukaryota; kingdom Metazoa; phylum Chordata; class Actinopteri; order Salmoniformes; family Salmonidae; genus Oncorhynchus; species Oncorhynchus nerka. The sequence goes on along the minus strand of NW_027032825.1, from coordinate 5,212 downwards.
AGGTACATCCATGATCCATCAGTCTGACAGTAGGTCCACTTACTACAGGTACATCCATGATCCATCAGTCTGACAGTAGGTCCACTTACTACAGGTACATCCATGATCCATCAGTCTGACAGTAGGTCCACTTACTACAGGTACATCCATGATCCATCAGTCTGACAGTAGGTCCACTTACTACAGGTACATCCATGATCCATCAGTCTGACAGTAGGTCCACTTACAGGTACATCCATGATCCATCAGTCTGACAGTAGGTCCACTTACAGGTACATCCATGATCCATCAGTCTGACAGTAGGTTCACTTACTACAGGTACATCCATGATCCATCAGTCTGACAGTAGGTTCACTTACAGGTACATCCATGATCCATCAGTCTGACAGTAGGTCCACTTACTACAGGTACATCCATGATCCATCAGTCTGACAGTAGGTTCACTTACTACAGGTACATCCATGATCCATCAGTCTGACAGTAGGTTCACTTACTACAGGTACATCCATGATCCATCAGTCTGACAGTAGGTTCACTTACAGGTACATCCATGATCCATCAGTCTGACAGTAGGTCCACTTACTACAGGTACATCCATGATCCATCAGTCTGACAGTAGGTCCACTTACTACAGGTACATCCATGATCCATCAGTCTGACAGTAGGTCCACTTACTACAGGTACATCCATGATCCATCAGTCTGACAGTAGGTCCACTTACTACAGGTACATCCATGATCCATCAGTCTGACAGTAGGTCCACTTACTACAGGTACATCCATGATCCATCAGTCTGACAGTAGGTCCACTTACTACAGGTACATCCATGATCCATCAGTCTGACAGTAGGTCCACTTACAGGTACATCCATGATCCATCAGTCTGACAGTAGGTCCACTTACTACAGGTACATCCATGATCCATCAGTCTGACAGTAGGTCCACTTACTACAGGTACATCCATGATCCATCAGTCTGACAGTAGGTCCACTTACTACAGGTACATCCATGATCCATCAGTCTGACAGTAGGTTCACTTACTACAGGTACATCCATGATCCATCAGTCTGACAGTAGGTTCACTTACTACAGGTACATCCATGATCTATCAGTCTGACAGTAGGTTCACTCTACAGGTACATCCATGATCCATCAGTCTGACAGTAGGTTCACTTACTACAGGTACATCCATGATCCATCAGTCTGACAGTAGGTCCACTTACTACAGGTACATCCATGATCTATCAGTCTGACAGTAGGTTCACTTACTACAGGTACATCCATGATCCATCAGTCTGACCGTAGGTTCACTTAGTACAGGTACATCCATGATCCATCAGTCTGACAGTAGGTTCACTTACTACAGGTACATCCATGATCCATCAGTCTGACAGTAGGTTCACTTACTACAGGTACATCCATGATCCATCAGTCTGACAGTAGGTTCACTTACTACAGGTACATCCATGATCCATCAGTCTGACAGTAGGTTCACTTACTACAGGTACATCCATGATCCATCAGTCTGACAGTAGGTTCACTTACTACAGGTACATCCATGATCCATCAGTCTGACAGTAGGTTCACTTACTACAGGTACATCCATGATCCATCAGTCTGACAGTAGGTTCACTTACTACAGGTACATCCATGATCCATCAGTCTGACAGTAGGTTCACTTACTACAGGTACATCCATGATCCATCAGTCTGACAGTAGGTTCACTTACTACAGGTACATCCATGATCCATCAGTCTGACAGTAGGTCCACTTACTACAGGTACATCCATGATCCATCAGTCTGACAGTAGGTTCACTTACTACAGGTACATCCATGATCCATCAGTCTGACAGTAGGTCCACTTACTACAGGTACATCCATGATCCATCAGTCTGACAGTAGGTCCACTTACAGGTACATCCATGATCCATCAGTCTGACAGTAGGTCCACTTACTACAGGTACATCCATGATCCATCAGTCTGACAGTAGGTCCACTTACTACAGGTACATCCATGATCCATCAGTCTGACAGTAGGTTCACTACTACAGGTACATCCATGATCCATCAGTCTGACAGTAGGTTCCACTTACAGGTACATCCATGATCCATCAGTCTGACAGTAGGTCCACTTACACAGGTACATCCATGATCCATCAGTCTGACAGTAGGTCCACTTACTACAGGTACATCCATGATCCATCAGTCTGACAGTAGGTTCACTTACTACAGGTACATCCATGATCCATCAGTCTGACAGTAGGTTCACTTACTACAGGTACATCCATGATCCATCAGTCTGACAGTAGGTTCACTTACTACAGGTACATCCATGATCCATCAGTCTGACAGTAGGTTCACTTACTACAGGTACATCCATGATCCATCAGTCTGACAGTAGGTTCACTTACTACAGGTACATCCATGATCCATCAGTCTGACAGTAGGTCCACTTACTACAGGTACATCCATGATCCATCAGTCTGACAGTAGGTTCACTTACTACAGGTACATCCATGATCCATCAGTCTGACAGTAGGTCCACTTACTACAGGTACATCCATGATCCATCAGTCTGACAGTAGGTCCACTTACTACAGGTACATCCATGATCCATCAGTCTGACAGTAGGTCCACTTACTACAGGTACATCCATGATCCATCAGTCTGACAGTAGGTTCACTTACTACAGGTACATCCATGATCCATCAGTCTGACAGTAGGTTCACTTACTACAGGTACATCCATGATCCATCAGTCTGACAGTAGGTTCACTTACTACAGGTACATCCATGATCCATCAGTCTGACAGTAGGTCCACTTACAGGTACATCCATGATCCATCAGTCTGACAGTAGGTCCACTTACTACAGGTACATCCATGATCCATCAGTCTGACAGTAGGTTCACTTACTACAGGTACATCCATGATCCATCAGTCTGACAGTAGGTTCACTTACTACAGGTACATCCATGATCCATCAGTCTGACAGTAGGTTCACTTACTACAGGTACATCCATGATCCATCAGTCTGACAGTAGGTCCACTTACTACAGGTACATCCATGATCCATCAGTCTGACAGTAGGTTCACTTACTACAGGTACATCCATGATCCATCAGTCTGACAGTAGGTCCACTTACTACAGGTACATCCATGATCCATCAGTCTGACAGTAGGTTCACTTACTACAGGTACATCCATGATCCATCAGTCTGACAGTAGGTCCACTTACAGGTACATCCATGATCCATCAGTCTGACAGTAGGTTCACTTACTACAGGTACATCCATGATCCATCAGTCTGACAGTAGGTCCACTTACTACAGGTACATCCATGATCCATCAGTCTGACAGTAGGTTCACTTACTACAGGTACATCCATGATCCATCAGTCTGACAGTAGGTCCACTTACTACAGGTACATCCATGATCCATCAGTCTGACAGTAGGTCCACTTACAGGTACATCCATGATCCATCAGTCTGACAGTAGGTCCACTTACAGGTACATCCATGATCTATCAGTCTGACAGTAGGTCCACTTACTACAGGTACATCCATGATCCATCAGTCTGACAGTAGGTTCACTTACTACAGGTACATCCATGATCCATCAGTCTGACAGTAGGTCCACTTACTACAGGTACATCCATGATCCATCAGTCTGACAGTAGGTTCACTTACTACAGGTACATCCATGATCCATCAGTCTGACAGTAGGTCCACTTACTACAGGTACATCCATGATCCATCAGTCTGACAGTAGGTTCACTTACTAAGGTACATCCATGATCCATCAGTCTGACAGTAGGTTCACTTACTACAGGTACATCCATGATCCATCAGTCTGACAGTAGGTTCACTTACTACAGGTACATCCATGATCCATCAGTCTGACAGTAGGTCCACTTACTACAGGTACATCCATGATCCATCAGTCTGACAGTAGGTCCACTTACTACAGGTACATCCATGATCCATCAGTCTGACAGTAGGTCCACTTACTACAGGTACATCCATGATCCATCAGTCTGACAGTAGGTTCACTTACTACAGGTACATCCATGATCCATCAGTCTGACAGTAGGTCCACTTACTACAGGTACATCCATGATCCATCAGTCTGACAGTAGGTCCACTTACTACAGGTACATCCATGATCCATCAGTCTGACAGTAGGTCCACTTACTACAGGTACATCCATGATCCATCAGTCTGACAGTAGGTTAACTTACTACAGGTACATCCATGATCCATCAGTCTGACAGTAGGTTCACTTACTACAGGTACATCCATGATCCATCAGTCTGACAGTAGGTCCACTTACTACAGGTACATCCATGATCCATCAGTCTGACAGTAGGTTCACTTACTACAGGTACATCCATGATCCATCAGTCTGACAGTAGGTTCACTTACTACAGGTACATCCATGATCCATCAGTCTGACAGTAGGTCCACTTACTACAGGTACATCCATGATCCATCAGTCTGACAGTAGGTCCACTTACTACAGGTACATCCATGATCCATCAGTCTGACAGTAGGTCCACTACTACAGGTACATCCATGATCCATCAGTCTGACAGTAGGTCCACTCTACAGGTACATCCATGATCCATCAGTCTGACAGTAGGTCCACTTACTACAGGTACATCCATGATCCATCAGTCTGACAGTAGGTCCACTTACTACAGGTACATCCATGATCCATCAGTCTGACAGTAGGTTCACTTACTACAGGTACATCCATGATCCATCAGTCTGACAGTAGGTCCACTTACTACAGGTACATCCATGATCCATCAGTCTGACAGTAGGTCCACTTACTACAGGTACATCCATGATCCATCAGTCTGACAGTAGGTCCACTTACTACAGGTACATCCATGATCCATCAGTCTGACAGTAGGTTCACTTACTACAGGTACATCCATGATCCATCAGTCTGACAGTAGGTTCACTTACTACAGGTACATCCATGATCCATCAGTCTGACAGTAGGTCCACTTACTACAGGTACATCCATGATCCATCAGTCTGACAGTAGGTTCACTTACTACAGGTACATCCATGATCCATCAGTCTGACAGTAGGTCCACTTACTACAGGTACATCCATGATCCATCAGTCTGACAGTAGGTTCACTTACTACAGGTACATCCATGATCCATCAGTCTGACAGTAGGTCCACTTACTACAGGTACAT
>NW_027032824.1:0-5295 GCF_034236695.1 Oncorhynchus nerka | reverse complement strand
AACCCATTCTGCCCTGTAAACCTGATTCAGTCCTGTTGTGGGGCTGAGTTCACACTCTGCCCTGTAAACCTGATTCAGTCCTGTGGTGGAGCTGAGTTCACACTCTGCCCTGTAAACCTGATTCAGTCCCATTCTGCCCTGTAAACCTGATTCCAGTCCTGTTGTGGGGCTGAGTTCCCATTCTGCCCTGTAAACCTGATTCAGTCCTGTGGTGGGGCTGAGTTCCCATTCTGCCCTGTAAACCTGATTCCAGTCCCATTCTGCCCTGTAAACCTGATTCAGTCCTGTTGTGGGGCTGAGTTCCCATTCTGCCCTGTAAACCTGATTCCAGTCCTGTGGTGGGGCTGAGTTCCCATTCTGCCCTGTAAACCTGATTCAGTCCTGTGGTGGGGCTGAGTTCCCATTCTGCCCTGTAAACCTGATTCAGTCCTGTGGTGGGGGCTGAGTTCCCATTCTGCCCTGTAAACCTGATTCAGTCCTGTGGTGGGGCTGAGTTCACACTCTGCCCTGTAAACCTGATTCAGTCCTGTTGTGGGGCTGAGTTCACACTCTGCCCTGTAAACCTGATTCAGTCCTGTTGTGGGGCTGAGTTCACATTCTGCCCTGTAAACCTGATTCAGTCCTGTTGTGGGGCTGAGTTCACACTCTGCCCTGTAAACCTGATTCAGTCTGGTTGTGGGGCTGAGTTCACACTCTGCCCTGTAAACCTGATTCAGTCCTGTTGTGGGGCTGAGTTCCCATTCTGCCCTGTAAACCTGATTCAGTCCTGTGGTGGGGCTGAGTTCCCATTCTGCCCTGTAAACCTGATTCAGTCCTGTGGTGGGGCTGAGTTCACACTCTGCCCTGTAAACCTGATTCAGTCCTGTTGTGGGGCTGAGTTCACATTCTGCCCTGTAAACCTGATTCAGTCCTGTTGTGGGGCTGAGTTCACACTCTGCCCTGTAAACCTGATTCAGTCTGGTTGTGGGGCTGAGTTCACACTCTGCCCTGTAAACCTGATTCAGTCCTGTTGGGGGGCTGAGTCCCCATTCTGCCCTGTAAACCTGATTCAGTCCTGTGGTGGTGCTGAGTTCCCATTCTGCCCTGTAAATCTGATTCAGTCCTGTTGTGGGGCTGAGTACCCATTCTGCCCTGTAAACCTGATTCAGTCCTGTGGTGGGGCTGAGTTCCCATTCTGCCCTGTAAACCTGATTCAGTCCTGTGGTGGGGCTGAGTTCACACTCTGCCCTGTAAACCTGATTCAGTCCTGTTGTGGGGCTGAGTTCCCATTCTGCCCTGTAAACCTGATTCAGTCCCATTCTGCCCTGTAAACCTGATTCAGTCCTGTTGTGGGGCTGAGTTCACATTCTGCCCTGTAAACCTGATTCAGTCCTGTTGTGGGGCTGAGTTCACACTCTGCCCTGTAAACCTGATTCAGTCTGGTTGTGGGGCTGAGTTCACACTCTGCCCTGTAAACCTGATTCAGTCCTGTGGTGGGGCTGAGTTCCCATTCTGCCCTGTAAACCTGATTCAGTCCTGTGGTGGGGCTGAGTTCCCATTCTGCCCTGTAAACCTGATTCAGTCCTGTGGTGGGGCTGAGTTCACACTCTGCCCTGTAAACCTGATTCAGTCCTGTTGTGGGGCTGAGTTCACATTCTGCCCTGTAAACCTGATTCAGTCCTGTTGTGGGGCTGAGTTCACACTCTGCCCTGTAAACCTGATTCAGTCTGGTTGTGGGGCTGAGTTCACACTCTGCCCTGTAAACCTGATTCCAGTCCTGTTGGGGGCTGAGTCCCCATTCTGCCCTGTAAACCTGATTCAGTCCTGTGGTGGTGCTGAGTTCCCATTCTGCCCTGTAAATCTGATTCAGTCCTGTTGTGGGGCTGAGTACCCATTCTGCCCTGTAAACCTGATTCAGTCCTGTGGTGGGGCTGAGTTCCCATTCTGCCCTGTAAACCTGATTCAGTCCTGTGGTGGGGCTGAGTTCACACTCTGCCCTGTAAACCTGATTCAGTCCTGTTGTGGGGCTGAGTTCCCATTCTGCCCTGTAAACCTGATTCAGTCCCATTCTGCCCTGTAAACCTGATTCAGTCCTGTTGTGGGGCTGAGTTCACATTCTGCCCTGTAAACCTGATTCAGTCCTGTTGTGGGGCTGAGTTCACACTCTGCCCTGTAAACCTGATTCAGTCTGGTTGTGGGGCTGAGTTCACACTCTGCCCTGTAAACCTGATTCAGTCCTGTTGTGGGGCTGAGTTCCCATTCTGCCCTGTAAACCTGATTCAGTCCTGTGGTGGGGCTGAGTTCCCATTCTGCCCTGTAAACCTGATTCAGTCCTGTTGTGGGGCTGAGTTCCCATTCTGCCCTGTAAACCTGATTCAGTCCTGTTGTGGGGCTGAGTTCACACTCTGCCCTGTAAACCTGATTCAGTCCTGTTGTGGGGCTGAGTTCACATTCTGCCCTGTAAACCTGATTCAGTCCTGTTGTGGGGCTGAGTTCACACTCTGCCCTGTAAACCTGATTCAGTCTGGTTGTGGGGCTGAGTTCACACTCTGCCCTGTAAACCTGATTCAGTCCTGTTGGGGGGCTGAGTCCCCATTCTGCCCTGTAAATCTGATTCAGTCCTGTTGTGGGGCTGAGTACCCATTCTGCCCTGTAAATCTGATTCCGTCCTGTTGTGGGGCTGAGTCTCTGATAAAGCTCAGCACTGATAAAACATTATTTAATAGCCCTTCTACAACAGATCACGGACCCAAACCTGACTGGGTGGTGGGGCTGAGTTCCCATTCTGCCCTGTAAACCTGATTCAGTCCTGTGGTGGGGCTGAGTTCACACTCTGCCCTGTAAACCTGATTCAGTCCTGTTGTGGGGCTGAGTTCCCATTCTGCCCTGTAAACCTGATTCAGTCCCATTCTGCCCTGTAAACCTGATTCAGTCCTGTTGTGGGGCTGAGTTCACATTCTGCCCTGTAAACCTGATTCAGTCCTGTTGTGGGGCTGAGTTCACACTCTGCCCTGTAAACCTGATTCAGTCTGGTTGTGGGGCTGAGTTCACACTCTGCCCTGTAAACCTGATTCAGTCCCATTCTGCCCTGTAAACCTGATTCAGTCCTGTTGTGGGGCTGAGTTCCCATTCTGCCCTGTAAACCTGATTCAGTCCTGTGGTGGGGCTGAGTTCCCATTCTGCCCTGTAAACCTGATTCAGTCCTGTGGTGGGGCTGAGTTCACACTCTGCCCTGTAAACCTGATTCAGTCCTGTTGTGGGGCTGAGTTCACATTCTGCCCTGTAAACCTGATTCAGTCCTGTTGTGGGGCTGAGTTCACACTCTGCCCTGTAAACCTGATTCAGTCTGGTTGTGGGGCTGAGTTCACACTCTGCCCTGTAAACCTGATTCAGTCCTGTTGGGGGGCTGAGTCCCCATTCTGCCCTGTAAACCTGATTCAGTCCTGTGGTGGTGCTGAGTTCCCATTCTGCCCTGTAAATCTGATTCAGTCCTGTTGTGGGGCTGAGTACCCATTCTGCCCTGTAAACCTGATTCAGTCCTGTGGTGGGGCTGAGTTCCCATTCTGCCCTGTAAACCTGATTCAGTCCTGTGGTGGGGCTGAGTTCACACTCTGCCCTGTAAACCTGATTCAGTCCTGTTGTGGGGCTGAGTTCCCATTCTGCCCTGTAAACCTGATTCAGTCCCATTCTGCCCTGTAAACCTGATTCAGTCCTGTTGTGGGGCTGAGTTCACATTCTGCCCTGTAAACCTGATTCAGTCCTGTTGTGGGGCTGAGTTCACACTCTGCCCTGTAAACCTGATTCAGTCTGGTTGTGGGGCTGAGTTCACACTCTGCCCTGTAAACCTGATTCAGTCCCATTCTGCCCTGTAAACCTGATTCCAGTCCTGTTGTGGGGCTGAGTTCCCATTCTGCCCTGTAAACCTGATTCAGTCCTGTGGTGGGGCTGAGTTCCCATTCTGCCCTGTAAAGCCTGATTCAGTCCTGTGGTGGGGCTGAGTTCACACTCTGCCCTGTAAACCTGATTCAGTCCTGTTGTGGGGCTGAGTTCACATTCTGCCCTGTAAACCTGATTCAGTCCTGTTGTGGGGCTGAGTTCACACTCTGCCCTGTAAACCTGATTCAGTCTGGTTGTGGGGCTGAGTTCACACTCTGCCCTGTAAACCTGATTCAGTCCTGTTGGGGGGCTGAGTCCCCATTCTGCCCTGTAAACCTGATTCAGTCCTGTGGTGGTGCTGAGTTCCCATTCTGCCCTGTAAATCTGATTCAGTCCTGTTGTGGGGCTGAGTACCCATTCTGCCCTGTAAACCTGATTCAGTCCTGTGGTGGGGCTGAGTTCCCATTCTGCCCTGTAAACCTGATTCAGTCCTGTGGTGGGGCTGAGTTCACACTCTGCCCTGTAAACCTGATTCAGTCCTGTTGTGGGGCTGAGTTCACACTCTGCCCTGTAAACCTGATTCAGTCCTGTTGTGGGGCTGAGTTCACATTCTGCCCTGTAAACCTGATTCAGTCCTGTTGTGGGGCTGAGTTCACACTCTGCCCTGTAAACCTGATTCAGTCTGGTTGTGGGGCTGAGTTCACACTCTGCCCTGTAAACCTGATTCAGTCCTGTTGGGGGGCTGAGTCCCCATTCTGCCCTGTAAATCTGATTCAGTCCTGTTGTGGGGCTGAGTACCCATTCTGCCCTGTAAATCTGATTCCGTCCTGTTGTGGGGCTGAGTTCACACTCTGCCCTGTAAACCTGATTCAGTCCTGTTGTGGGGCTGAGTTCACATTCTGCCCTGTAAACCTGATTCAGTCCTGTTGTGGGGCTGAGTTCACACTCTGCCCTGTAAACCTGATTCAGTCTGGTTGTGGGGCTGAGTTCACACTCTGCCCTGTAAACCTGATTCAGTCCTGTTGGGGGGCTGAGTCCCCATTCTGCCCTGTAAATCTGATTCAGTCCTGTTGTGGGGCTGAGTACCCATTCTGCCCTGTAAATCTGATTCCGTCCTGTTGTGGGGCTGAGTCTCTGATAAAGCTCAGCACTGATAAAACATTATTTAATAGCCCTTCTACAACAGATCACGGACCCAAACCTGACTGGGTGTTTAAATGTTCAATAGTTACATCAACTTAGTAATAGTACTCCAACAACAACAAAGATTAGGCCAAAGTTTCCCCCTAACCCCTAGTCCCCCTCACCCCTAGTCCCCCCCCTAACCCCTAGTCCCCCCTAACCCCCAGTCCCCCTCACCCCTAGTCCCCCTAACCCCCCAGCCCCCCTCACCCCTAGTCCCCCCTCACCCCTAGTCCCCCTAACCCCCAGTCCCCCTAA
>NW_027032823.1:0-5295 GCF_034236695.1 Oncorhynchus nerka | reverse complement strand
CCCTTCTGAACAGGGCCCATAGGGAATAGGTCCCCTTCTGAACAGGGCCCATTGGGAATAGGTCTCCTTCTGAACAGGGCCCATAGGAAATAGGTCCCCTTCTGAACAGGGCCCATATGGAATAGGTCCCCATCTGAACAGGGCCCGTAGGGAATAAGTCCCAGTCTGAACAGGGCCCGTAGGGAATAGGTCCCAGTCTGAACAGGGCCCATAGGAAATAAGTCCCAGTCTGAACAGGGCCCATAGGGAATAGGTCCCAGTCTGAACAGGGCCCATAGGGAATAGGTCCCCGTCTGAACAGGGCCCATAGGGAATAGGTCCCCGTCTGAACAGGGCCCATAGGGAATAGGTCCCAGTCTGAACAAGGCCCATAGGGAATAGGTCCCAGTCTGAACAAGGCCCATAGGGAATAGGTCCCAGTCTGAACAAGGCCCATAGGGAATAGGTCCCCGTCTGAACAGGGCCCATAGGGAATAGGTCCCCATCTGAACAGGGCCCATAGGGAATAGGTCCCCTTCTGAACAGGGCCCATATGGAATAGGTCCCCATCTGAACAGGGCCCGTAGGGAATAAGTCCCAGTCTGAACAGGGCCCATTGGGAATAGGTCCCCTTCTGAACAGGGCCCGTAGGGAATAGGTCCCAGTCTGAACAGGGCCCATTGGGAATAGGTCCCCTTCTGAACAGGGCCCATATGGAATAGGTCCCCATCTGAACAGGGCCCATAGGGAATAGGTCCCCGTCTGAACAGGGCCCGTAGGGAATAGGTCCCCGTCTGAACAGGGCCCGTAGGGAATAGGTCCCAGTCTGAACAGGGCCCATAGGGAATAGGTCCCCTTCTGAACAGGGCCCATATGGAATAGGTCCCCATCTGAACAGGGCCCGTAGGGAATAAGTCCCAGTCTGAACAGGGCCCGTAGGGAATAAGTCCCAGTCTGAACAGGGCCCGTAGGGAATAGGTCCCCATCTGAACAGGGCCCGTAGGGAATAGGTCCCAGTCTGAACAGGGCCCATATGGAATAGGTCCCCGTCTGAACAGGGCCCATAGGGAATAGGTCCCCGTCTGAACAGGGCCCATTGGGAATAGGTCCCCATCTGAACAGGGCCCATAGGGAATAGGTCCCCGTCTGTGATGCATTAACAGATCCGTCGTCAGCACTATAATAATGTCTTTATGAAAGTGCCACCCTTTAAACAGTCACATGCCATAATAATAAATCAATGTTTAATGAATTATTTTCCGTAGAGGGAAATAGCACTGAAATAGTTCTGCTGTACGGCTTCCTGCAGAAGAATGGAAGTTATTACTGTGAGTTAGCCTTGGGGCAAGGGGAGAGTAACTTCAGCTATCCTACACCTAGCTGTTTGTGTGTGTGTGTGTGTGTATCCTACACCTAGCTGTTTGTGTGTGTGTGTGTGTGTGTGTGTGTGTCTATCATACACCTAGCTGTGTGTGTGTGTGTCTATATGTGTGTCTATATGTGTGTTTATATATATGTGTGTGTGTGTGTGTGTGTGTGTGTGTGTGTGTGTGTGTGTGTGTGTGTGTGTGTGTGTGTGTGTGTGTGTGTGTGTGTGTGTGTGTGTGTGTGTAGCTGTCTCTGTGTGTGTGTAGCTGTCTGTGTGTGTGCGATTGGCTATGTGTGTAGCTTTGTGTGTAGCTGTGTGTGTGTGTGTGTGTGTGTGTGTATGTGTGTGTGTGTGTGTGTGTGTGTGTGTGTTTGTGTTTAGCTGTGTGTGTAGCTGTGTGTGTGTGTGTGTGTTTAGCTGTGTGTGTAGATGTGCGTGTGTGTGTGTGTGTGTGTTTAGCTAGCGTGTGTAGCTGTCTGTGTGTTCTGTGTTTAGCTGTGTGTGTAGCTGTGTGTGTGTGTTTAGCTGTGTGTGTGTGTGTGTGTGTGTGTCTATCATACACCTAGCTGTGTGTGTGTGTGTCTATATGTGTGTCTATATGTGTGTTTATATATATGTGTGTGTGTGTGTGTGTGTGTGTGTGTGTGTGTGTGTGTGTGTGTGTGTGTGTGTAGCTGTCTCTGTGTGTGTGTAGCTGTATGTGTGTGTGCGATTGGCTATGTGTGTAGCTTTGTGTGTAGCTGTGTGTGTGTGTGTGTGTGTGTGTGTGTGTGTGTGTGTGTGTGTGTGTGTGTGTGTGTGTGTGTGTGTGTGTGTGTTTGTGTTTAGCTGTGTGTGTAGCTGTGTGTGTGTGTGTGTGTTTAGCTGTGTGTGTAGATGTGTGTGTGTGTGTGTGTGTGTTTAGCTGCGTGTGTAGCTGTCTGTGTGTTTGTGTTTAGCTGTGTGTGTAGCTGTGTGTGTGTGTTTAGCTGTGTGTGTGTGTGTGTGTGTGTGTGTGTGTCTGTGTGTGTATGTGTGTGTGAGATATCAGCATTATAAATGACACAACAGTTTTAATGTAATAACAGGACAGAAAAAGAGACATGCATAATGACTAGTGACATAATAATAACTATTATAAATAGTATATATATATAGTTTATTGTGGTAAAGAACAACTGGGAGCTGGAGAGAACACAGAGACACAGAGAAGAAACAGAGAGAGAGGGAGGGGAGAGAGAGAGAGAGAGAGAGAGATTGAGAGAGACAGAGACAGAGACAGAGACAGAGAGAGAGAGAGAGAGACAGAGAAGAGAGAGACAGAGAGAGAGAGAGAGAGAGAGAGAGAGAGAGAGAGAGAGAGAGAGAGAGAGAGAACAGAGAGAGGGAGGGAGAGAGAGAGAGAGAGAGAGAGAGAGAGAGAGAGAGCAGAGATTGAGAGAGACAGACAGAGACAGAGACAGAGAGAGAGAGAGAGACAGAGAGAGAGAGAGACAGAGAGAGAGAGAGACAGAGAGAGAGACAGAGAGACAGAGACAGAGACAGAGACAGAGACAGAGACAGAGAGAGAGAGAGAGAGAGAGAGAGAGAGAGAGACAGAGAGAGAGAGAGAGAGAGAGAGAGAGAGAGAGAGACAGAGAGAGAGAGAGAGAGAGAGAGATGTGGTGGTGAAGTCACTTACTGACGACCAGACAACGAGCGTCCACTGTTACGAGTGGTCACAAGTCCAGAAGAGATTCCGAAATTCAGGATTTAGGATTAAATTAAAACACTTCTCTCTATTGTTCATAGTGAAAACCTCCAGAAGGCAAAATTGTCCAAGAGTTGCTGAATCTCCTCTCTACTTCAGTTGACTCACACAGGGAAGGAGAGAGAGAAGAGAGAGGGAATGGAAGGAGAGAGAGAGGGGGGAATGGAAGGAGAGAGAGAGAGAGCGAGAGAGAGAGAGAGAGAGAGACTGAGAGAGACTGGGAGAGAGAGGGAGACAGAGGACAGAGAGAGACTGAGTGAGACTGGGAGAGACTGGGAGAGACTGAGAGAGACTGAGAGAGACTGAGAGAGACTGAGAGAGAGAGGGAGACAGAGAGAGACTGAGAGAGACTGAGAGAGACTGGGAGAGACTGAGAGAGACAGAGAGAGAGAGAGGGAGACAGAGGACAGAGAGAGACTGAGAGAGACTGAGAGAGACAGAGAGAGAGAGAGAGTAAGCTCCTGTGTTTGTCAAACTGTTTCCTATTTCGTACATTCCTCTGTGGTGATGTGCTCTCTGTTCTCTGTTAATGAAATACTTTGTTTGACTGCTGAGATGGGCAGAGAAAGGAGATTATATTCATACAGACGGTATGATTCAACACTCTCCGAACTAATACTCTGCCATTAGAACATTAGACTGCAAATGTGTGGTGAACAATACAGTGAAATAATAGGATTCATTGGCTATAGAAGGTAAATATCCTTTAACGGAGAACAATCTGTAGATAGGGGGATGTAGCAGAGGATGAGTGAAGAACGGAGAGAGAAGAGAGAAAGAGAGGAGAGAGAAGAAAGAGAGATAAGAGGAGACAGATAAGAGAGGACAGAGAGAGAGAGAGGACAGAGAGAAGAGAGGAGAGAGAAGAGAAGGAGAGATAAGAGAGGGAGACAGAGGGGGGGAGGGACAGAGAGAGAGAGAGAGAGAGAGAGAGAGAGAAGAGATAAGAGAGGGAGACAGAGGGGGAGAGGACAAAGAGAGAGAGAGAGAGAGAGAAGAAGAGAGAAGAGAAGGAGAGATAAGAGAGGAGACAGAGGGGGAGAGGGACAGAGAGAGAGAGAGAGAGAGAGAGAGAGAAGAGAGGGAGAGAGAAGAGAAGGAGAGATAAGAGAGGGAGACAGAGGGGGAGGGACAGAGAGAGAGAGAGAGAGAGAGAGAGAGAGAGAGAGAGAGAGAGAGGACAGACAAGGGAGAGAGGCAGAGAGAGAGAAAGGAGGGAGAGAGGGAGAGAGAAGAGAGAGGGAGAGAGAAGAGGGAGAGATAAGAGGGAGACAGAGGGGGAGTGGAGAGAGAGAGAGAGAGAGAGAAAGAGAGAGAGAGAGAGAGAGAGAGACAGAGAGATGCAGAGAGAGAGAGAGACAGAGAGAGACAGAGAGAGAGACAGAGAGAGAGAGAGAGAGACAGAGAGAGACAGAGACAGAGAGAGACAGAGAGACAGAGAGACAGAGAGAGAGAGAGAGAGACAGAGAGAGAGACAGAGAGAGATACAGAGAGAGAGAGAGACAGAGAGAGACAGAGAGAGAGAGACAGAGAGAGAGAGAGAGAGAGAGAGAGAGAGACAGAGAGAGACAGAGAGAGAGAGAGAGAGACAGAGAGAGAGAGAGAGAGAAACAAATACCTCCACTTACTCAGTCACTCATATTGCAGGTAGGGCTAGCAGCAGCAACACAGACTACTAATTGACTCCATGCTTCAGCTAACACACTTCTGTCTAATGGAGGCATGAAGTCAAAAATAATCCTTCTGCCAGGTTATTAATAGTTGTAGGAAGCATCTAGCCTGGATATTTAGTTTGTGATTACAGCTGAAAACACACATTCTTGTTTTTACTATCCTTGTGAGGACCAAAAAATGGATTCCCTTTCAAAATTATATTTTCCCTTAACACCTAACCCTAACCCTAACCCTAATCTAACCCTTAACCTTGACACCAAAACTAAACCTAAATCCTAACCCCTAACCCTAATCTAACCCTTAACCTTGACACCTAACCCACGGAGAGAGAGAAAAGTCTGTATGACTTTTGTTGTTCCACCACTATGTCACCAGTCATAGTGTATTGTGTTGTTCCACTAAGTCACCAGTCATAGTGTATTGTGTTGTTCCACTATGTCACCAGTCATAGTGTATTGTGTTGTTCCACTACGCCACCAGTCATAGTGTATTGTGTTGTTCCACCACTGCGTCACCAGTCATAGTGTATTGTGTTGTTCCACTA
>NW_027032822.1:0-5293 GCF_034236695.1 Oncorhynchus nerka | reverse complement strand
GGTCAGTAGCTATATACAGAGTCAGTTCCAGGGTAAGTAGCTTCATACAGGTTCAGTTCTTGGGTCAGTAGCTATATACAGGGTCAGTAGCTATATACAGAGTCAGTTCCAGGGTCGGTAGCTATATACAGGGTCAGTAGCTATATACAGAGTCATTTCCAGGGTCAGTAGCTATATACAGGGTCAGTAGCTATATACAGAGTCATTTCCAGTGTCAGTAGCTATATACAGGGTCAGTAGCTATATACAGGTTCAGTTCCAGGGTCGGTAGCTATATACAGAGTCAGTTCCAGGGTCAGTAGCTATATACAGGTTCAGTTCCAGGGTCGGTAGCTATATACAGAGGCAGTTCCAGGGTCAGTAGCTATATACAGAGTCAGTCCCAGGGTCAGTAGCTACATACAGGTTCAGTTCTAGGGTCAGTAGCTATATACAGGGTCAGTTCCAGGGTGAGTAGCTATATACAGGGTCAGTTCCAGGGTCAGTAGCTATATACAGGGTCAGTTCTAGGGTCAGTAGCTATATACAGAGTCAGTTCCAGGGTCAGTAGCTATATACAGGTTCAGTTCCAGGGTCAGTAGCTATATACAGAGTCAGTTCCAGGGTCAGTAGCTATATACAGGGTCAGTAGCTATATACAGAGTCAGTTCCAGGGTCAGTAGCTATATACAGAGTCAGTTCCAGGGTCAGTAGCTGTATACAGGCTCAGTAGCTATATACAGAGTCAGTTCCAGGGTCAGTAGCTATATACAGGGTCAGTTCCAGGGTCAGTAGCTATATACAGGGTCAGTTCCAGGGTCAGTAGCTATATACAGAGTCAGTTCCAGGGTCAGTAGCTATATACAGAGTCAGTTCCAGGGTCAGTAGCTATATACAGGGTCAGTAGCTATATACAGAGTCAGTTCCAGGGTCAGTAGCTATATACAGGGTCAGTAGCTATATACAGAGTCAGTTCCAGGGTCAGTAGCTATATACAGAGTCAGTTCCAGGGTCAGTAGCTATATACAGAGTCAGTTCCAGGGTCAGTAGCTATATACAGGGTCAGTTCCAGGGTCAGTAGCTATATACAGAGTCATTTCCAGTGTCAGTAGCTATATACAGGGTCAGTTCCAGGGTGAGTAGCTATATACAGAGTCAGTTCCAGGGTCAGTAGCTATATACAGAGTCAGTTCCAGGGTAAGTAGCTTCATACAGGTTCAGTTCTTGGGTCAGTAGCTATATACAGGGTCAGTAGCTATATACAGAGTCA
This sequence comes from Oncorhynchus nerka, assembly GCF_034236695.1. NCBI lineage: Eukaryota > Metazoa > Chordata > Actinopteri > Salmoniformes > Salmonidae > Oncorhynchus > Oncorhynchus nerka. The sequence goes on along the minus strand of NW_027032822.1, from coordinate 4,044 downwards.
GTTCCAGGGTCAGTAGCTATATACAGAGTCAGTTCCAGGGTCAGTAGCTATATACAGAGTCAGTTCCAGGGTCAGTAGCTATCATACAGGTTCAGTTCTTGGGTCAGTAGCTATATACAGGTTCAGTTCCAGGGTCGGTAGCTATATACAGAGGCAGTTCCAGGGTCAGTAGCTATATACAGGGTCTGTTCTAGGGTCAGTAGCTATATACAGAGTCAGTTCCAGGGTCAGTAGCTATATACAGGTTCAGTTCCAGGGTCAGTAGCTATATACAGAGTCAGTTCCAGGGTAAGTAGCTTCATACAGGTTCAGTTCTTGGGTCAGTAGCTATATACAGGGTCAGTAGCTATATACAGAGTCAGTTCCAGGGTCGGTAGCTATATACAGGGTCAGTAGCTATATACAGAGTCAGTTCCAGGGTCGGTAGCTATATACAGGGTCAGTAGCTATATACAGAGTCATTTCCAGGGTCAATAGCTATATACAGGGTCAGTAGCTATATACAGAGTCATTTCCAGTGTCAGTAGCTATATACAGGGTCAGTAGCTATATACAGGTTCAGTTCCAGGGTCGGTAGCTATATACAGAGTCAGTTCCAGGGTCAGTAGCTATATACAGAGTCAGTTCCAGGGTCAGTAGCTATATACAGGGTCAGTTCCAGGGTCAGTAGCTATATACAGGTCAGTAGTCAGTGTCAACAGGGTCAGTAGCTATATACAGGTTCAGTTCCAGGGTCGGTAGCTATATACAGAGGTCAGTTCCAGGGTCAGTAGCTATATACAGGGTCCAGGGTCAGTAGCTATATACAGAGTCAGTTCCAGGGTCAGTAGCTATATACAGGGTCAGTAGCTATATACAGAGTCAGTTCCAGGGTCGGTAGCTATATACAGGGTCAGTTCCAGGGTCAGTAGCTATATACAGGGTCATTTCCAGGGTCAGTAGCTATATACAGAGTCAGTTCCAGGGTCAGTAGCTATATACAGGGTCAGTTCCAGGGTCAGTAGCTATATACAGAGTCAGTTCCAGGGTCAGTAGCTATATACAGAGTCAGTTCCAGGGTCAAGTGCTATATACAGGGTCAGTTCCAGGGTCAGTAGCTATATACAGGGTCAGTAGCTATATACAGAGTCAGTTCCAGGGTCAGTAGCTATATACAGGGTCAGTTCCAGGGTCAGTAGCTATATACAGGGTCAGTAGCTATATACAGGGTCAGTAGCTATATACAGGGTCAGTAGCTATATACAGGTTCAGTTCTTGGGTCAGTAGCTATATACAGGGTCAGTTCCAGGGTCAGTAGCTATATACAGGGTCAGTAGCTATATACAGGGTCAGTAGCTATATACAGGTTCAGTTCTTGGGTCAGTAGCTATATACAGGGTCAGTTCCAGGGTCAGTAGCTATATACAGAGTCAGTTCCAGGGTCAGTAGCTATATACAGGGTCAGTAGCTATATACAGGGTCAGTTCCAGGGTCGGTAGCTATATACAGAGTCAGTTCCAGGGTCAGTAGCTATATACAGGGTCAGTTCCAGGGTCGGTAGCTATATACAGAGTCAGTTCCAGGGTCAGTAGCTATATACAGAGTCAGTTCCAGGGTCAGTAGCTATATACAGGGTCAGTTCCAGGGTCAGTAGCTATATACAGGGTCAGTTCCAGGGTCAGTAGCTATATACAGGGTCAGTTCCAGGGTCAGTAGCTATATACAGGGTCAGTTCCAGGGTCAGTAGCTATATACAGAGTCAGTTCCAGGGTCAGTAGCTATATACAGGGTCAGTTCCAGGGTCAGTAGCTATATACAGAGTCAGTTCCAGGGTCAGTAGCTATATACAGGGTCAGTAGCTATATACAGAGTCAGTTCCAGGGTCAGTAGCTATATACAGGGTCAGTTCCAGGGTCAGTAGCTATATACAGGGTCAGTTCCAGGGTCAGTAGCTATATACAGGGTCAGTTCCAGGGTCAGTAGCTATATACAGAGTCAGTTCCAGGGTCAGTAGCTATATACAGAGTCAGTTCCAGGGTCAGTAGCTATATACAGGGTCAGTAGCTATACAGAGCGTTCCAGGGTCAGTAGCTATATACAGGGTCAGTAGCTATATACGGGTTCAGTTCCAGGGTCGGTAGCTATACAGAGGTCAGTTCCAGGGTCAGTAGCTATATACAGGTTCAGTTCCAGGGTCGGTAGCTATATACAGAGGCAGTTCCAGGTCAGTAGCTATATACAGGGTCAGTTCCAGGGTCAGTAGCTATATACAGGGTCAGTTCCAGGAGTCAGTAGCTATATACAGGGTCAGTTCCAGGGTCAGTAGCTATATGCAGAGTCAGTTCCAGGGTCAGTAGCTATATACAGGGTCAGTAGATCCAGGGCCAGTAGCTATATACAGGGTCAGTTCCAGGGTCAGTAGCTATCATACAGGGTCAGTTCCAGGGTCAGTAGCTATAGGGTACAGAGTCAGTTCCAGGGTCAGTAGCTATATACAGGGTCAGTTCCAGGGTCAGTAGCTATATACAGAGTCAGTTCCAGGGTCAGTAGCTATATACAGGTCAGTTCCAGGGTCAGTAGCTATATACAGAGTCAGTTCCAGGGTCAGTAGCTATATACAGGGTGTTCCAGGGTCAGTAGCTATATACAGAGTCAGTTCCAGGGTCAGTAGCTATATACAGGGTCAGTGTCTATATACAGAGTCAGTTCCAGGGTCAGTAGCTATATACAGGGTCAGTTCCAGGGTCAGTAGCTATATACAGGGTCGTTCCAGGGTCAGTAGCTATATACAGAGTCAGTTCCAGGGTCAGTAGCTATATACAGGGTCAGTTCCAGGGTCAGTAGCTATATACAGAGTTCAGTTCCAGGGTCAGTAGCTATATACAGGGTCAGTTCCAGGGTCAGTAGCTATATACAGGGTCAGTTCCAGGGTCAGTAGCTATATACAGGTTCAGTTCCATGGGTCAGTAGCTATATACAGGGTCAGTTCCAGGGTCAGTAGCTATATACAGGGCCATTTGTAGTCAATAGCTATACAGGGTCAGTTCCAGGTCAGTAGCTATATACAGGGTCAGTTCCAGGGTCAGTAGCTATATACGGGCAGTCCAGGGTCAGTAGCTATATCACAGGGTCAGTAGCTATATACAGGGTCAGTTCCAGGGTCAGTAGCTATATACAGAGGTCAGTTCCAGGGTCATGAAGCATACAGGGTCAGTCCCAGGGTCAGTAGCTATATACAGGGTCAGATTTCAGGGTCAGTAGCTATATACAGGGTCAGTTCCAGGGTCAGTAGCTATATACAGGGTCAGTTCCAGGGTCAGTAGCTATATACAGGGTCAGTTCTCAGGGTCAGTAGCTATATACAGAGTCAGTTCCAGGGTCAGTAGCTATATACAGGGTCAGTTCCAGGGTCAGTAGCTATATACAGAGTCAGTTCCAGGGTCAGTAGCTATATACAGAGTCAGTTCCAGGGTCAGTAGCTATACAGGTCAGTTCCAGGGTCAGTAGCTATATACAGGGTCAGTAGCTATATACAGAGTCAGTTCCAGGGTCGGTAGCTATATACAGGGTCAGTAGCTTATATACAGGGTCAGTTCCAGGGTCAGTAGCTATACAGGGTCAGTTCCAGGGTCAGTAGCTATATACAGAGTCAGTTCCAGGGTCAGTAGCTATATACAGGGTCAGTTCAGGGTCAGTAGCTATATACAGGTCAGTTCCAGGTCAGTAGCTATATACAGAGTCAGTCCCAGGGTCAGTAGCTATATACAGGTTCAGTTCCAGGGTCGGTAGCTATACACAGAGGCAGTTCCAGGGTCAGTAGCTTCATACAGGTTCAGTTCTTGGGTCAGTAGCTATATACAGGTTCAGTTCCAGGGTCGGTAGCTATATACAGAGGCAGTTCCAGGGTCGGTATTGCATACAGGGTCAGTTCCAGGGCCAGTAGCTATGTACAGGGTCAGTTCCAGGGTCGGTAGCTATATACAGGGTCAGTATTATATACAGAGTCATTTCCAGGGTCAATAGCTATATACAGGGTCAGTAGCTATATACAGAGTCATTTCCAGT
>NW_027032821.1:0-5291 GCF_034236695.1 Oncorhynchus nerka | reverse complement strand
CACTCCTGCAATGTCTTGGCTGTGTACTTAGGGTCATGTTCTGTTAGAAGGTGAAACTTTACCCCATTGCAGGAGTGGCTTCAGGACAAGTCTTTGAATGTCCTTGAGTGGCCCAGCCACAGCTGAGCGCTCTGGAACAGGTTTTCATGTGACTTTTACTGAGGAGTAGCTTTCATCTGGCCACTCTATCATAAAGGCTTGATTGGTAGAGTGCTGCAGATATGGATAATTGAAATGCATTCCAGGTGACTACCTCGTGAAGCTGTTTGAGAGAATGCCAGGTGTGCAAAGCTGTCATCAAGGCAAAGGGTGGCTACTTTGAAGAATCTCAAATATAAAATATATTTTGATTTGTTTAACACTTTGGTGTTACTTATACATAATTCCATGTGTTATTTCATAGTGTAGAAAATAGAAAAAATAAAGAAAAACCCTGGAATGAGGTGCCCATACTTTTGACTGGTATTATGTATGTGCAAAAAAAACCGTCCTCTTACTGTCAACTGCGTTTATTTTCAGCCAACTTAACATGTGTAAATATTTTTATGACCGTAACAAGATTCAACAACTGAGACATAAACTGAACAAGTTCCACAGACATGTGACCAACAGAAATGGAAATATTTGTCCCTGAACAAAAAAAAGGGGGGTCAAAATCAAAAGTAACAAGCAGTATCTGTTGTGGCCACCAGCTGCATTAAGTACAGCTCATCCTCATGGACTGCACCAGATTTGCCAGTTCTTGCTGTGAGATGTTACCCCACTCTTCCACCAAAGCACCTGCAAGTTTCCAGATATTTCTGGGGGGAATGGCCCTCACCCTCCGACCAAACAGGTCCTAGACGTGCTCAATGGGATTGAGATCCAGGCTCTTCGCTGGCCATGGCAGAACACTGACATTCCTGTCTTGCAGGAAATCATGCACAGAATGAGCAGTGTGGCATTGTCATGCTGGAGGGTCATGTCAGGATGAGCCTGCAGGAAGGGTACCACATGAGAGAGGAGGATGTCTCCCCTGTAAACGCACAGCGTTGAGATTGCCTGCAATGACAACTAGCTCAGTCCGATGATGAAAGACCATCCACCTCCAAATCGATCCCGCTCCAGAGTACACGCCTCGGTGTAACGCTCATTCCTTCGACGATAAATACGAATCTGACCATCACATCATTTACAATGAAGATCTGTGAAGTTATTTGGATTTTTATCTTTGAAAGAAAGAGTCCTGAAAAAGGGCTATTTCTTTTTTTTGCTGAGTTTGTATATTCACAGAATGTATATATATTCACAGATTGTTTTTATACTTAATGGAATAGTTAATTATGTTACAACTTGATGTTAGACGGTTACTCACCCTGAAAGTAAGGTACGGTTTTTCTCTAAACACTCACGTTCACTACACTAGTGAACAATCAACAGAAGTAGATGTTTTATTTTTATACTCTTTTTTTCAATATTGTTTTTAGACTGGCACAACTTTGGTTTTAGAAATGGGGGGGACATAACCTGTCTGGGGGTCCTCCCTCAGATTTTTGGAGGGCAACTAAAGCTCATTTCCTGCATTTATACACAATCTACATATGTCCTTTTGGGGACACTTTTATTGTAATTAAGAATAGAATGTTTCTAAACACTTCCACATGAATGTGGATGCTACCATGATTAAGGATAATCCCGAATGAAGCGTGAATAATGATGACTGAGAAAGCTATGGATGCACAAATGTGACCAACTGGCTCAAATCGGTCTTATGTTGCAAAATTAGAAATGAATGAAATTACATTGGATAAAAGTAGACTCAGAGCTACAAAATGGTATATCACACACTGTTCCTCAAAAATGCAATGGGAAAGTAATTCTGCTTTGAAAATAGATTAACTTGTAAACTCACTTTTGAGAAAAGGGCCTTTGAATTTTTGGTACCTATTGGAGAGCTCTCCTTTGTCTACACCTATTCAGCATTGTCTACACCTATTCAGCATTGTTCACACCCTTTTAAGCTAGCCCCATCCATCTCTTTAAGGCAGTGTTTCTTAACCTGGGTTCGATCGAACCCCAGGGGTTCGGTGAGTCAGTCTCAGGGGTTCGGCGGAGGTCAAGACACACACATCCGACTCATATGATTCGTGATGACACGCCCCGCTTGGCCATCATTGGCTGCAGGTGATCACGCTACATCGCTTGGCCTATCTGTGCTGCAGGGAATTTGGTGCGTTCAGTAGTCGACTTGTGACTGTTGTGATGGTACGTCTTGTGATTTCTTTCTTAATATTTCAATCCCTTCATACTTACTATGTCGAGCAAAAAAAGAAAGTGGTCGGACGAATATGTACAATATGGATTCACATGTATAACGGAACGTGATGGGAGTCAGCGTCCTAACTGCATGATTTGCAATGCCAAGTTGAGCAATTCTAGTCTAGCACCGGCAAAACTAAGAGAACACTTCCTTAAGCTGCATGGAGATGGAAAATACAAGAACACAACGCTCGCCGAATTCAAGGTGAAGAGTGCCAGATTCGATGAAAAGGCTACTCTGCCTATTCTCGGCTTTGTACCCATCAACAAACCGATCCTCACAGCATCGTATGAAGTTGCTTACCTGATCGCAAAGCAGGGCAAACCGCACACCATTGGTGAAACACTCATAAAACCAGCTGTGTTGAAGATGGCGAATATCATGCTGGGAAAAGACTGTAGTTAAGTTATCCCAAATTCCTCTTTCAAATGACACCATCAGCGACAGAATAGAGGACATGAGCAAAGACATCTTGGCTCAAGTAGTTGCAGATCTGATTTCAAGCCTGGCAAAATTCAGTCTTCAACTCGACGAGACCACAGGCGTTTCCAATCTTAAGCCAGCTTGCTGTATTCGTGCGCTATGTGAAAGACGACGTGATAAAGGAAGATTTTTTTATTTTGTAAGCCTCTTGCAACAACAACTAAGGCAGCCGATGTGAAGAAACTTGTGGATGACTTCTTCAAAGACAACAATCTTTCATGGGATATGGGTTCTGCAGTTTGTTCGGACAGAGCTCCAGTCATGCTGGGAAGAAAGTCTGGTTTTGGTGCGCTAGTGAAAGCCGATGCACCACACATCATTGTATTCTGCACAGGCATGCGTTGGCAACAAAAACCTTGCCTCCAAAACTGGCAGAAGTATTAAAAATTGTAGTGGAATGCGTGAACTATGTGCGAACTAATGCTCTTAGGCACCGCATCTTCAGTGAGCTGTGTAAAGAAATGGGCTCTGAATTCGAGGTACTTCTGTACCATTCTAACGTTCGGTGGTTATCCCGGGGACAGGTGCTGAATCGTGTTTTTGCAGTGCGTGTGGAATTAGCCCTGCTTTTGCAAGAGCACCAACATTGTCATGCAGATTGCTTCAAAAATTCTGAGTTCATTCTCATTTTAGCGTACATGGCTGATTTCTTCGCAGCTCTCAATCAAAAGATGCAGGGCGGTGGAGTCAACATCATCAAAACCTGAAAGCTTTTCAAACTTTCCCCTGCTGGACGACTGTGTAAGTAAGATCGAAGATGTATCTGGAATCTGAGACAATTCTGTACCCGCGGAACTGAAGCAAGCAATTGCCACGCACTTAGATGAGCTTGCAAAGTCTCTCGACGGATACTTCCCTATAAGAGAGTCATATCCAGCATGAGTGAGACAGCCGTTCACATTTAGTGTTGAGACAACAGATGTCAATGATGAATACCTAGATGAGCCAGGTTCAACAGCAACTCTTCAGAACAACAACGCTTTCAACGTTTTGGTGTCAACAAATGGTAACGTACCCTGTTATTGCTAAGAAAGCTCTGGAGATTTTCATACCGTTTGTTACAACATATCTTTGCGAGCAATCCTTTTCGAGGATGCTGGACATAAAAATGAAGAAAAGGAACAGAAAATGACATGAGAATGGCACTTGCCAAGGTTTTGCCGCGCATTTCTGAACTGGTCTCTGAAAGGCAACAGCAGAAGTCACACTGATTTGAGGTAAATATTCATTATTATGTTTTTGTTTTTGTGTGAAAATCATGTTTTGATGATTTTGTTCTTTGAACACAGTGATGTTGATGCACGGTTAATTTTGTGCACCAGTCAAATATATACCTATGTTTTGAATTTGTAAAAATCATATTTTATTTTTTCAATTAAGAAGGGTTCGGTGAATGCGCATATGAAACTGGTGGGGTTCAGTACCTCCAAGGTTAAGAACCACTGCTTTAAGGATTCACATGTGAGGTCATTGTGCTAAACAATGAGTAGTGTAGTAAAGACTAAAAGTGGTAAAAGTAGTAGCCTACAATAAGGATAAGTTCCACATAATAAAGTGTCCAGATGAAAATATTTTATAAATATTAGATGACATTCAGACACACTTGTCTAAATTGATGGGTCATGTGAAAGAAATACTATAACCCCTAGCCACATCCAGTGGTGGAAAAAGTACTACATTGTCATACTTGAGTAAATGTAAAGATACCTTAATAGAAAATTACTCCCGTAAAAGTCACCCAGTAAAATACTACTTGAGGTAAATTCAAAGTATTTGGTTCTAAAAATAAAGTATAAAAAGTAAATGGAATTGCTCAAATGTAAAAGTATAAATAATTTTAAAATCCTTATTATATTAAGCAAACCAGACGGCACCATTTTTTTTGACGGGCTAGCCAGGGGCACACTCCAACACTCAAGACATGAATTTACAACCTAAGCAATTGAGTTTAGCGAGTCTGCCAGATAAGATGCAGTAGGGATGACCAGGGATGTTCTCTTGATTAATGTGTGAATTGGACAATTTCTGTCACAATGTCAGCAGCATACCACCCTGCATACCGCTGCTGGCTTGATTCTGAAGCCTAGCAGGGTTCTGGTCAGTCCCTGGATGGGAGACCAGGTGCTGGTGGATGTGGTGTTGGAGGGCAAGTAGGAGGCACTCTTTCCTCTGGTCTAAAAATATCCCAATGCCCCAGGGCACTGCCCTGTGTAGGGTGCTGTCTTTCGGATGGGACCTTAAAACGGGTGTCCTGACTCTGAGGTCATTAAAGATCGCATGGCTCTTGTCATAAGAGTAGGGGTGTTAACCCCGGTGTCTTGGCTAAATTCCCAATCTGGCCCTCAAACCATCACAGTCACCTAATAATCCCCAGTTTACAATGAGCTTATTCATCCCCTTCCTCTCCCCTGTAACTATTCCCCAGGTCGTTGCTGTAAATGAGAACGTGTTCTCAGTCAACTTACCTGGTAACGAGTACTTTTGGGTGTCAGGGAAAATGTATGGAGTA
>NW_027032820.1:0-5290 GCF_034236695.1 Oncorhynchus nerka | reverse complement strand
GCCCAGAACAGGGGAGGAGCCACCTTCGGTGGGAGCTAGTAGACCAGGCGGCGACGACCGCCGAGCCACCGCTCAGAACATGGAGAGGAGCCACCTTGGTGGGAGCTAGTAGACCAGGCGACGACGACCGCCGAGCACCGCCCGAACAGGGAGTGGAGCCACCTTCGGTGGGAGCTAGTAGACCAGGCGATGACGACCGCCGAGCACCGCCCGAACAGGGAGAGGAGCCACCTTCGGTGGGAGCTAGTAGACCAGGCGGCAGCGACCGCAGAACACCGCCCGAACAGGGAGAGGAGCCACCTTTCGGTGGGAGCTAGTAGACCAGGCGGCGACGACCGCCGAGCACCGCCAGAACAGGAGAGGAGCCACCTTCGGTGGGAGCTAAGTAGACCAGGCGGCGACGACCGCGAGCACCGCCCAGAACAGGGAGAGGAGCCACCTTCGGTGGGAGCTAGTAGACCAGGCGACGACGACCGCCGAGCACCGCCCAGAACAGTGAGAGGAGCCACCTTCGGTGGGAGCTAGTAGACCAGGCGACGGCGACCGCCGAGCACCGCCAGAACAGGGAGAGGAGCCACCTTCGGTGGGAGCTAGTAGACCAGGCGACGAGCGACCGCCGAGCACCGCTCAGAACAGGAGAGGAGCCACCTTCGGTGGGAGCTAGTAGACCAGGCGACGACGACCGCCGAGCACCGCCCAGAACAGGAGAGGAGCCACCTTCGGTGGGAGCTAGTAGACCAGGCGAAGGCGACCGCCGAGCACCGCCCGAACTAGGAGAAGGCCACCTTCGGTGGGAGCTAGTAGACCAGGCGACGACGACCGCCGAGCACCGCCCGAACAGGGAGAGGAGCCAACTTCGGTGAGAGTTAGTAGACCAGAGTGACGACGACTGCGGAGCACCGCCCGAACTTAGGAGGTGGATCCACCGTTCGGTGGGAGCTAGTAGACCAGGCGACGACGACCGCGCGAGCACCGCCCGAACAGGGAGGTGGAGCCACCTTCGGTGGGAGCTAGTAGACCAGGCGACGACGACCGCGGAGCACCGCCCGAACAGGGAGGTGGAGCCACCTTCGGTGAGAGCTAGTAGACCAAGCGACGACGACCGCGGAGCACCGCCCGAACAGGAGAGTGGAGCCACCTTCGGTGGGAGCTAGTAGACCAGGCGACGACGACCGCGGAGCACCGCCTGAACAGGGAGGAGGAGCCACCTTCGGTGGGAGCTAGTAGACCAGGCGACGACGACCGCCGAGCACCGCCCGAACAGGGAGAGGAGCCACCTTCGGTGGGAGCTAGTAGACCAGGCGACGACGACCGCGGAGCACCGCCCGAACAGGGAGATGGAGCCACCTTCGGTGGGAGCTAGTAGACCAGGCGACGACGACCGCGGAGCACCGCCCGAACAGGAGGTGGAGCCACCTTCGGTGGGAGCTAGTAGACCAGGCGACGACGACCGCCGAGCACCGCCCGAACAGGGAGAGGAGCCAACTTCGGTGGAGCTAGTAGACCAGGCGGCGAGCTGACCGCCGAGCACCGCCCAGAACAGGGAGAGGAGCCACCTTCGGTGAGAGCTAGTAGACCAGGCGACGACGACCGCCGAGCATCGCTCAGAACAGGGAGAGGAGCCACCTTCGGTGGGAGCTAGTAGACCAGGCGACGACGACCGCCGAGCACCGCCCGAACAGGAGAGGAGCCACCTTCGGTGGGAGCTAGTAGACCAGGCGACGACGACCGCCGAGCACCGCTCAGAACAGGGAGAGGAGCCACCTTCGGTGGGAGCTAGTAGACCAGGCGACGACGACCGCCGAGCACCGCCCGAACAGGGAGTTGGATCCACCTTCGGTGGGAGCTAGTAGACCAGGCGGCGGCGTCCGCCGAACACTGCCCGAACAGGAGAGGAGCCACCTTCGGTGGGAGCTAGTAGACCAGGCGGCGGCGACCGCCGAGACACCGCCCGAACAGGAGAGGAGCCACCTTCGGTGGGAGCTAGTAGACCAGGCGATGACGACCGCCGAGCACCGCCCGAACAGGGAGAGGAGCCACCTTCGGTGGGAGCTAGTAGACCAGGCGACGACGACCGCAGAGCACCGCCCGAACAGGGAGAGGAGCCACCTTTCGGTGGGAGCTAGTAGACCAGGCGACGACGACCGCCGAGCACCGCCCAGAACAGGGAGAGGAGCCACCTTCGGTGGGAGCTAGTAGACCAGGCGACAGCGACCGCCGAGCACCGCTCAGAACAGGGAGAGGAGCCACCTTCGGTGGGAGCTAGTAGACCAGGCGATGACGACCGCCGAGCACCGCCCGAACAGGGAGAGGAGACACCTTCGGTGGGAGCTAGTAGACCAGGCGATGACGACCGCCGAGCACCGCCCGAACAGGGAGAGGAGCCACCTTCGGTGGGAGCTAGTAGACCAGGCGACGACGACCGCCGAGCACCGCCCGAACAGGGAGAGGAGCCACCTTCGGTGGGAGCTAGTAGACCAGGCGACGACGACCGCCGAACACCGCCCGAACAGGGAGAGGAGCCACCTTCGGTGGGAGCTAGTAGACCAGGCGACGACGACCGCCGAGCACCGCCCGAACAGGGAGAGGAGCCACCTTCGGTGGGAGCTAGTAGACCAGGCGACGACGACCGCCGAGCACCGCTCAGAACAGGGAGAGGAGCCACCTTCGGTGGGAGCTAGTAGACCAGGCGACGACGACCGCCGAGCACCGCCCAGAACAGGAGAGGAGCCACCTTCGGTGGGAGCTAGTAGACCAGGCGACGACGACCGCCGAGCACCGCCCGAACAGGGAGAGGAGCCACCTTCGGTGGGAGCTAGTAGACCAGGCGACGACGACCGCCGAGCACCGCCCGAACAGGGAGAGGAGCCACCTTCGGTGGGAGCTAGTAGACCAGGCGACGACGACCGCCGAGCACCGCCCGAACAGGGAGAGGAGCCACCTTCGGTGGGAGCTAGTAGACCAGGCGACAGACGACCGCCGAGCACCGCTCAGAACAGGGAGAGGAGCCACACTCGGTGGGAGCTAGTAGACCAGGCGACGAGCGACCGCCGAGCACCGCCCGAACAGGGAGAGGAGCCACCTTCGGTGGGAGCTAGTAGACCAGGCGACGACGACCGCCGAGCACCGCCCGAACAGGGAGAGGAGCCACCTTCGGTGGGAGCTAGTAGACCAGGCGACGACGACCGCGGAGCACCGCCCGAACAGGGAGGTGGAGCCACCTTCGGTGGGAGCTAGTAGACCAGGCGACGACGACCGCCGAGCACCGCCCGAACAGGGAGAGGAGCCACCTTCGGTGGGAGCTAGTAGACCAGGCGACCACGACCGCCGAGCACCGCCCAGAACAGGGAGAGGAGCCACCTTCGGTGGGAGCTAGTAGACCAGGCGACCGACGACCGCCGAGCACCGCCCAGAACAGGGAGAGGAGCCACCTTCGGTGGGAGCTAGTAGACCAGGCGACGACGACCGCCGAGCACCGCCCAGAACAGGGAGAGGAGTCAACTTCGGTGGGAGCTAGTAGACCAGGCGACGACGACCGCGGAGCACCGCCCGAACAGGGAGGTGGAGCCACCTTCGGTGGGAGCTAGTAGACCAGGCGACGACGACCGCCGAGCACCGCCCGAACAGGAGAGGAGCCACCTTCGGTGGGAGCTAGTAGACCAGGCGACGACGACCGCCGAGCACCGCTCAGAACAGGGAGAGGAGCCACCTTCGGTGGGAGCTAGTAGACCAGGCGACGACGACCGCGAGCACCGCCCAGAACAGGAGAGGAGCCACCTTCGGTGGGAGCTAGTAGACCAGGCGACGACGACCGCCGAGCACCGCCCGAACAGGGAGAGGAGCCACCTTCGGTGGGAGCTAGTAGACCAGGCGACGACGACCGCCGAGCACCGCCCAGAACAGGAGAGGAGCCACCTTCGGTGGGAGCTAGTAGACCAGGCGACGACGACCGCCGAGCACCGCCCAGAACAGGGAGGTGGAGCCACCTTCGGTGGGAGCTAGTAGACCAGGCGACGACGACCGCCGAGCACCGCCCAGAACAGGGAGAGGAGCCAACTCGGTGGGAGCTAGTAGACCAGGCGACGGCGACCGCCGAGCACCGCCCGAACAGGGAGATGGAGCCACCTTCGGTGGGAGCTAGTAGACCAGGCGACGACGACCGCGAGCACCGCCAGAACAGGGAGAGGAGCCACCTTCGGTGGGAGCTAGTAGACCAGGCGACGACGACCGCCTGAGCACCGCTCAGAACAGGGAGAGGAGCCACCTTCGGTGGGAGCTAGTAGACCAGGCGACGACGACCGCCGAGCACCGCCCGAACAGGGAGAGGAGCCACCTTCGGTGGGAGCTAGTAGACCAGGCGACGACGACCGCCGAGCACCGCCCGAACAGGGAGAGGAGCCACCTTCGGTGGGAGCTAGTAGACCAGGCGACGACGACCGCCGAGCACCGCCCGAACAGGAGAGAGAGCCACCTTCGGTGGGAGCTAGTAGACCAGGCGACGACGACCGCCGAGCACCGCCCGAACAGGGAGGTGGAGCCACCTTCGGTGGGAGCTAGTAGACCAGGCGACGACGACCGCTGAGCACCGCCCGAACAGGGAGAGGAGCCACCTTCGGTGGGAGCTAGTAGACCAGGCGACGACGACCGCCGAGCACCGCCCAGAACAGGAGAGGAGCCACCTCCGGTGGGAGCTAATAGACCAGGCGACCACGACCGCCGAGCACCGCTCAGAACAGGGAGAGGAGCCACCTTCGGTGGAGCTAGTAGACCAGGCGACGACGACCGCCGAGCACCGCCCGAACAGGAGAGAGCGCACCTTCGGTGGGAGCTAGTAGACCAGGCGAGACGACGATCTCGAGCACCGCCCGAACAGGAGAGCAGCACCTCTCGGTGGGAGCTAGTAGACCAGGCGACGACGACCGCCGAGCACCACCCGAACAGGGGACTGGAGCCACCTTCGGTGGGAGCTAGTAGACCAGGCGAAAACGACCGCCGAGCACCGCCTCGAACAGGGAGAGGCCACATTCGGTGGGAGCTAGTAGACCAGGCGCACGCCGCACCGCTGGAGCACCGCCAGTCTGAACAGGGAGAGGAGCGCCTCCTCGCGTGGGAGCTAGTAGACCAGGCGTGACGACGACCGCCCGAGCACCGCCCGAACAGGGAGCGCAGCCTACGGTGGGAGCCAGTAGACCAGGCGGCAGCGGCCGCCGAGCACTGCCCAGGACAGGGAGTTAGGAGCCACAGCTCCGGTGGGAGCTAGTAGACCAGGCGGCGAGCGACCGCCGAGCAC
>NW_027032819.1:0-5290 GCF_034236695.1 Oncorhynchus nerka | reverse complement strand
GCTACTAGTAGGTCTATATCAGCATGGCGCTACTAGTAGGTCTGTATCAGCATGGTGCTACTAGTAGGTCTGTATCAGCATGGTGCTACTAGTAGGTCTGTATCAGCATGGTGCTACTAGTAGGTCTATATCAGCATGGTGCTACTAGTAGGTCTGTATCAGCATGGTGCTACTAGTAGGTCTGTGTCAGCATGGTGCTACTAGTAGGTCTGTATCAGCATGGCCATGGTGCTACTAGTAGGTCTGTATCAGTATGGTGCTACTAGTAGGTCTGTATCAGCATGGTGCTACTAGTAGGTCTGTATCAGCATGGTGCTACTAGTAGGTCTGTATCAGCATGGTGCTACTAGTAGGTCTGTATCAGCATGGTGCTACTAGTAGGTCTGTATCAGCATGGTGCTACTAGTAGGTCTGTATCAGCATGGTGCTACTAGTAGGTCTGTATCAGCATGGTGCTACTAGTAGGTCTGTATCAGCATGGTGCTACTAGTAGGTCTATATCAGCATGGTGCTACTAGTAGGTCTGTATCAGCATGGTGCTACTAGTAGGTCTGTATCAGCATGGTGCTACTAGTAGGTCTGTATCAGCATGGTGCTACTAGTAGGTCTGTATCAGCATGGTGCTACTAGTAGGTCTGTATCAGCATGGTGCTACTAGTAGGTCTGTATCAGCATGGTGCTACTAGTAGGTCTGTATCAGCATGGTGCTACTAGTAGGTCTGTATCAGCATGGTGCTACTAGTAGGTCTGTATCAGCATGGTGCTACTAGTAGGTCTATATCAGCATGGTGCTACTAGTAGGTCTGTATCAGCATGGTGCTACTAGTAGGTCTGTATCAGCATGGTGCTACTAGTAGGTCTGTATCAGCATGGTGCTACTAGTAGGTCTATATCAGCATGGTGCTACTAGTAGGTCTGTATCAGCATGGTGCTACTAGTAGGTCTGTATCAGCATGGTGCTACTAGTAGGTCTGTATCAGCATGGTGCTACTAGTAGGTCTGTATCAGCATGGTGCTACTAGTAGGTCTGTATCAGCATGGTGCTACTAGTAGGTCTGTATCAGCATGGTGCTACTAGTAGGTCTGTATCAGCATGGTGCTACTAGTAGGTCTGTATCAGCATGGTGCTACTAGTAGGTCTATATCAGCATGGTGCTACTAGTAGGTCTGTATCAGCATGGTGCTACTAGTAGGTCTGTATCAGCATGGTGCTACTAGTAGGTCTGTATCAGCATGGTGCTACTAGTAGGTCTGTATCAGCATGGTGCTACTAGTAGGTCTGTATCAGCATGGTGCTACTAGTAGGTCTATATCAGCATGGTGCTACTAGTAGGTCTGTATCAGCATGGTGCTACTAGTAGGTCTATATCAGCATGGTGCTACTAGTAGGTCTGTATCAGCATGGTGCTACTAGTAGGTCTGTATCAGCACTAGTAGGTCTATATCAGCATGGTGCTACTAGTAGGTCTATATCAACATGTGCTACTAGTAGGTCTGTATCGGCATGGTGCTGCTAGTAGGTCTGTATCCAGTATGGTGCTACTAGTAGGTCTGTATCAGCGTGGTGCTGCTAGTAGGTCTGTATCAGCATGGTGCTACTAGTAAGGTCTATATCAGCATGGTCATGGTGCTACTAGTAGGTCTGTATCAGCATGAAGATTGCTACTAGTAGGTCTGTATCAGTATGGTGCTACTAGTAGGTCTATATCAGCATGGTGCTACTAGTAGGTCTATATCAGCATGGTGCTACTAGTAGGTCTATATCAGCATGGTGCTACTGGTAGGTCTGTATCAGCATGGTGCTACTAGTAGGTCTGTAGACATGGTGCTACTGGTAGGTCTGTATCAGCATGGTGCTACTAGTAGGTCTGTATCAGCATGGTGCTACTAGTAGGTCTGTATCAGCATGGTGCTACTAGTAGGTCTGTATCAGCATGGTGCTACTAGTAGGTCTGTATCAGCATGGTGCTACTAGTAGGTCTGTATCAGCATGGTGCTACTAGTAGGTCTGTATCAGCATGGTGCTACTAGTAGGTCTGTATCAGCATGGTGCTACTAGTAGGTCTGTATCAGCATGGTGCTACTAGTAGGTCTGTATCAGCATGGTGCTACTAGTAGGTCTATATCAGCATGGTGCTACTAGTAGGTCTGTATCAGCATGGTGCTACTAGTAGGTCTGTATCAGCATGGTGCTACTAGTAGGTCTGTATCAGCATGGTGCTACTAGTAGGTCTGTATCAGCATGGTGCTACTAGTAGGTCTGTATCAGCATGGTGCTACTAGTAGGTCTGTATCAGCATGGTATCAGCATGGTGCTACTAGTAGGTCTGTATCAGCATGGTGCTACTAGTAGGTCTGTATCAGCATGGTGCTACTAGTAGGTCTATATCAGCATGGTGCTACTAGTAGGTCTATATCAGCATGGTGCTACTAGTAGGTCTGTATCAGCATGGTGCTACTAGTAGGTCTGTATCAGCATGGTGCTACTAGTAGGTCTGTATCAGCATGGTGCTACTAGTAGGTCTGTATCAGCATGGTGCTACTAGTAGGTCTGTATCAGCATGGTGCTACTAGTAGGTCTGTATCAGCATGATGGTGCTACTAGTAGGTCTATATCAGCATGGTGCTACTAGTAGGTCTGTATCAGTATGGTGCTACTAGTAGGTCTGTATCAGCATGGTGCTACTAGTAGGTCTATATCAGCATGGTGCTACTAGTAGGTCTGTATCAGCATGGTATCAGCATGGTGCTATTAGTAGGTCTGTATCAGCATGGTGCTACTAGTAGGTCTGTATCAGTATGGTGCTACTAGTAGGTCTATATCAGCATGGTGCTACTAGTAGGTCTATATCAGCATGGTGCTACTAGTAGGTCTGTATCAGCATGGTGCTACTAGTAGGTCTGTATCAGCATGGTGCTACTAGTAGGTCTGTATCAGCATGGTGCTACTAGTAGGTCTGTATCAGCATGGTGCTACTAGTAGGTCTGTATCAGCATGGTGCTACTAGTAGGTCTATATCAGCATGGTGCTACTAGTAGGTCTGTATCAGCATGGTGCTACTAGTAGGTCTGTATCAGCATGGTGCTACTAGTAGGTCTGTATCAGCATGGTGCTACTAGTAGGTCTATATCAGCATGGTGCTACTAGTAGGTCTGTATCAGCATGGTGCTACTAGTAGGTCTGTATCAGCATGGTGCTACTAGTAGGTCTGTATCAGCATGGTGCTACTAGTAGGTCTGTATCAGCATGGTGCTACTAGTAGGTCTGTATCAGCATGGTGCTACTAGTAGGTCTGTATCAGCATATGGTGCTACTAGTAGGTCTGTATCAGCATGGTGCTACTAGTAGGTCTGTATCAGCATGGTGCTACTAGTAGGTCTGTATCAGCATGGTGCTACTAGTAGGTCTGTATCAGCATGGTGCTACTAGTAGGTCTATATCAGCATGGTGCTACTAGTAGGTCTGTATCAGCATGGTGCTACTAGTAGGTCTGTATCAGCATGGTGCTACTAGTAGGTCTGTATCAGCATGGTGCTACTAGTAGGTCTGTATCAGCATGGTGCTACTAGTAGGTCTGTATCAGCATGGTGCTACTAGTAGGTCTGTATCAGCATGGTGCTACTAGTAGGTCTGTATCAGCATGGTGCTACTAGTAGGTCTGTATCAGCATGGTGCTACTAGTAGGTCTGTATCAGCATGGTGCTACTAGTAGGTCTATATCAGCATGGTGCTACTAGTAGGTCTGTATCAGCATGGTGCTACTAGTAGGTCTGTATCAGCATGGTGCTACTAGTAGGTCTGTATCAGCATGGTGCTACTAGTAGGTCTGTATCAGCATGGTGCTACTAGTAGGTCTGTATCAGCATGGTGCTACTAGTAGGTCTGTATCAGCATGGTGCTACTAGTAGGTCTGTATCAGCATGGTGCTACTAGTAGGTCTGTATCAGCATGGTGCTACTAGTAGGTCTATATCAGCATGGTGCTACTAGTAGGTCTGTATCAGCATGGTGCTACTAGTAGGTCTATATCAGCATGGCCATGGTGCTACTAGTAGGTCTATATCAGCATGGTGCTACTAGTAGGTCTGTATCAGCATGGTATCAGCATGGTGCTATTAGTAGGTCTGTATCAGCATGGTGCTACTAGTAGGTCTGTATCAGCATGGTGCTACTAGTAGGTCTGTATCAGCATGGTGCTACTAGTAGGTCTATATCAGCATGGTCATGGTGCTACTAGTAGGTCTGTATCAGCATGGTGCTACTAGTAGGTCTGTATCAGCATGGTGCTACTAGTAGGTCTGTATCAGCATGGTGCTACTAGTAGGTCTGTATCAGCATGGTGCTACTAGTAGGTCTATATCAGCATGGTGCTACTAGTAGGTCTGTATCAGCATGGTGCTACTAGTAGGTCTGTATCAGCATGGTGCTACTAGTAGGTCTGTATCAGCATGGTGCTACTAGTAGGTCTGTATCAGCATGGCCATGGTGCTACTAGTAGGTCTGTATCAGCATGGTGCTACTAGTAGGTCTGTATCAGCATGGTGCTACTAGTAGGTCTGTATCAGCATGGTCATGGTGCTACTAGTAGGTCTATATCAGCATGGTGCTACTAGTAGGTCTATATCAGCATGGTGCTACTAGTAGGTCTGTATCAGCATGGTGCTACTAGTAGGTCTGTATCAGCATGGTGCTACTAGTAGGTCTGTATCAGCATGGTGCTACTAGTAGGTCTGTATCAGCATGGTGCTACTAGTAGGTCTGTATCAGCATGGTGCTACTAGTAGGTCTGTATCAGCACGGGTGCCACTAGCAGGTCTGTAATCTAGCATGGTGCTCTACTAGTAGGTCTGTATCAGCATGGTGCCACTAGCACGTCTGTATCAGCATGGTGCTACTAGTAGGTCTGTATCAGCATGAAACATTTATATATCCAGATTGGTGCTAATGGTGCCACTAGTAGGTCTGTATCAGCATGGTGCTACTAGTAGGTCTGTATCAGCATGGTGCTACTAGTAGGTCTGTATCAGCATGGTGCTACTAGTAGGTCTGTGTCAGCATGGTGCTACTAGTAGGTCTGTATCAGCATGGTGCTACTAGTAGGTCTATAGTCCAGCATGGCCATGGTTGCTACTAGTAGGTCTATATCAGCATGGTGCTACTAGTAGGTCTGTATCGGTATGGTGCTACTAGTAGGTCTATATCAGCATGGTGCCACTAGTAGGTCCATATCAGCATGGTGCTACTAGTAGGTCTGTATCAGCATGGTGCTACTAGTAGGTCTGTATCAGCA
>NW_027032818.1:0-5289 GCF_034236695.1 Oncorhynchus nerka | reverse complement strand
CAACCCCATCACACCACCTCTCCTCAACCCCATCACATCACCTCTCCTCAACCCCCATCACACCACCTCTCCTCAACCCCATCACACCACCTCTCCTCAACCCCATCACACCACCTCTCCTCAACCCCATCCACACCACCTCTCCTCAACCCCATCACACCACCTCTCCTCAACCCCATCACACCATCTCTCCTCAACCACCATCACATCAGCCTCTCCTCAACCCCATCACATCACCTCTCCTCAACCCCATCACATCACCTCTCCTCAACCACCATCACATCAGCCTCTCCTCAACCCCATCACATCACATCACCTCAACCACCTCACATCAGCCCTCCTCAACCCCATCACATCACATCACCTCAACCACCATCACATCAGCCTCTCCTCAACCCCATCACATCACCTCTCCTCAACCCCATCACATCACCTCTCCTCAACCACCTCACATCAGCCTCTCCTCAACCCCATCACATCACACTCACCTCAACCACCTCACATCAGCCTCTCCTCAACCCCATCCACATCACCTCTCCTCAACCTCATCACATCACCTCTCCTCAACCCCATCACACCACCTCTCCTCAACCCCATCACATCACCTCTCCTCAACCTCATCACATCACCTCTCCTCAACCCCATCACACCACCTCTCCTCAACCCCATCACACCACCTCTCCTCAACCCCATCACATCACCTCTCCTCAACCCCATCACACCACCTCTCCTCAACCCCATCACACCACCTCTCCTCAACCCCATCACATCACCTCTCCTCAACCCCATCACACCACCTCTCCTCAACCCCATCACACCACCTCTCCTCAACCCCATCACACCACCTCTCCTCAACCCCATCACACCACCTCTCCTCAACCCCATCACACCACCTCTCCTCAACCCCATCACATCACCTCTCCTCAACCCCATCACACACTCACCTCTCCTCAACCCCATCACATCACCTCTCCTCAACCCCCATCACATCACCTCTCCTCAACCCCATCACATCACATCACCTCAACCACCTCACATCAGCCTCTCCTCAACCCCATCACATCACCTCTCCTCAACCACCATCACATCAGCCTCTCCTCAACCCCATCACATCACCTCTCCTCAACCCCATCACACCACCTCTCCTCAACCACCTCACATCAGCCCTCCTCAACCCCATCACATCACATCACCTCAACCACCTCACATCAGCCTCTCCTCAACCCCATCACATCACCTCTCCTCAACCTCATCACATCACCTCTCCTCAACCCCCATCACACCACCTCTCCTCAACCCCATCACATCACCTCTCCTCAACCCCATCCACATCACCTCTCCTCAACCCCCATCACACCACCTCTCCTCAACCCCATCACACCACCTCTCCTCAACCCCATCACATCACCTCTCCTCAACCCCATCACACCACCTCTCCTCAACCCCATCACACCACCTCTCCTCAACCCCATCACATCACCTCTCCTCAACCCCATCACATCACATCTCCTCAACCACCTCACATCAGCCCTCCTCAACCCCATCACATCACCTCTCCTCAACCTCATCACATCACCTCTCCTCAACCCCCATCACACCACCTCTCCTCAACCCCATCCACATCCACCTCTCCTCAACCTCACCTCCTCTCCTCAACCCCATCACCTCTCCTCAGCCCCATCACCACCTCTCCTCAACCCCATCACACCACCTCTCCTCCAACCCCATCCACATCACCTCTCCTCAACCTCATCACATCTGCCTCTCACCTCAACCCCATCTCACACCACCTCTCCTCAGCCCCATCCCATCACCTCTCCTCAACCCCATCACATCACCTCTCCTCCAACCCCATCACATCACCTCTCCTCCAACCCCCATCCACCCCCACCTCTCCTCAACCTCATCACACCACCTCTCCTCCAACCCCATCACCTCACCTCTCCTCCAGCCTCATCACATCACCTCTCCTCAACCCCATCCACATCACCTCTCCTCAACCTCATCCACATCACACTCTCCTCCAACCCCCATCACACCACCTCTCCTCAACCCCTTCACATCACCTCTCCCTCAACCCCCATCACATCACATCTCCCTCAACCCCCTCACACCACCCTCCTCAACCTCATCACACCACATCACCCCCATCAACCACCTCACATGTCACACCACCCCTCCTCAACCCCATCACATCACCTCTCCTCAACCCCATCACATCACCTCTCCTCAACCACCTCACATCAGCCCTCCTCAACCCCATCACATCACATCACCTCAACCACCTCACATCAGCCCTCCTCAACCCCATCACATCACCTCTCCTCAACCTCATCACATCACCTCTCCTCAACCCCCATCACACCACCTCTCCTCAACCCCATCACATCACCTCTCCTCAACCTCATCACATCACCTCTCCTCAACCCCCATCACACCACCTCTCCTCAACCCCATCACACCACCTCTCCTCAACCCCATCACATCACCTCTCCTCAACCCCATCACACCACCTCTCCTCAACCCCATCACACCACCTCTCCTCAACCCCATCACATCACCTCTCCTCAACCCCCATCACACCACCTCTCCTCAACCCCATCACACCACCTCTCCTCAACCCCCATCACACCACCTCTCCTCAACCCCATCACACCACCTCTCCTCAACCCCATCACACCACCTCTCCTCAACCCCATCACATCACCTCTCCTCAACCCCCATCACACCACCTCTCCTCAACCCCATCACACCACCTCTCCTCAACCCCCATCACACCACCTCTCCTCAACCCCATCACACCACCTCTCCTCAACCCCATCACACCACCTCTCCTCAACCCCCATCACACCACCTCTCCTCAACCCCATCACATCACCTCTCCTCAACCTCATCACCTCTCCTCAACCCCCATCACACCACCTCTCCTCAACCCCATCACATCACCTCTCCTCAACCTCATCCACCTCTCCTCAACCCCCATCACACCACCTCTCCTCAACCCCATCACACCACCTCTCCTCAACCCCATCACATCACCTCTCCTCAACCCCATCACACCACCTCTCCTCAACCCCCATCACACCACCTCTCCTCAACCCCATCCACATCACCTCTCCTCAACCCCATCACACCTCCTCTCCTCAACCCCATCACACCACCTCTCCTCAACCGCATCACACCACCTCTCCTCAACCCCATCACACCACCTCTCCTCAACCCCATCACATCACCTCTCCTCAACCTCATCACATCACCTCTCCTCAACCCCATCACACCACCTCTCCTCAACCCCATCACATCACCTCTCCTCAACCCCATCACATCACCTCTCCTCAACCCCCATCACATCACCTCTCCTCAACCCCCATCACACCACCTCTCCTCAACCTCATCACACCACCTCTCCTCAACCCCATCACCTCACCTCTCCTCAACCTCATCACATCACCTCTCCTCAACCCCATCACATCACCTCTCCTCAACCTCATCACATCACCTCTCCTCAACCCCCATCACACCACCTCTCCTCAACCCCTTCACATCACCTCTCCTCAACCCCATCCACATCACCTCTCCTCAACCCCCATCACACCACCTCTCCTCAACCTCATCACACCATCTCTCCTCAACCCCCATCACACCACCTCTCCTCAACCCCATCACACCACCTCTCCTCAACCCCATCACCTCACCTCTCCTCAACCTCATCCACATCACCTCTCCTCAACCCCATCACATCACCTCTCCTCAACCTCATCACATCACCTCTCCTCAACCCCCATCACACCACCTCTCCTCAACCCCTTCACATCACCTCTCCTCAACCCCATCACATCACCTCTCCTCAACCCCCATCACACCACCTCTCCTCAACCTCATCACACCATCTCTCCTCAACCCCCATCACACCACCTCTCCTCAACCCCCATCACACCACCTCTCCTCAACCCCATCACACCACCTCTCCTCAACCCCCATCACACCACCTCTCCTCAACCCCATCACATCACCTCTCCTCAACCCCATCACACCACCTCTCCTCAATCCCATCACATCACATCACCTCAACCACCTCACATCAGCCCTCCTCAACCTCATCACACCATCTCTCCTCAACCCCCATCACACCACCTCTCCTCAACCCCCATCACACCACCTCTCCTCAACCCCATCCCATCACCTCTCCTCAACCCCATCCTCCTCTCCTCAACCCATCACCACCTCTCCTCGCCGCATCACCACCTCTCCTCAGCGCCCCCATCACCACCTCTCCTCAACCCCATCCACGCTCCTCTCCTCAACCTCTGTCCCATCACCTCTCAACCCCATCACACCACCTCTCCTCAACCCATCACATCACCTCTCCTCAACCCCATCACACCACCTCTCCTCCAGCCCCCATCACACCACCTCTCCTCAACCCCATCCACCACCTCTCCCTCCAACCCCATCACCACCTCTCACCTCAACCCCATCACCACCCACTCTCTCAACACCATCACTGCCTCTGCTCAAGCCATCCATACCTCTCCTCTTATCCACCTGTCTCTACTCGTTCTTTCTGCATTGGCCTCCTCAACCCCATCACGTACCTCTCTCAACCCCATCACATCCTCTCCTCAACCACCTCACATCATGTCCCTCCTCAACCCCATCATCACATCACCTCAACCACCTCATGTCCCTCCTCAACCCCATCACATCCACATCACCTCAACCACCTCACATCAGCCCTCCCCTCAACCCATCACATCACATCACCTCAACCACCTCATCAGCCCTCCTCAACCCCATCACACCACCTCTCCTCAACCCCATCACATCACCTCTCCTCAACCTCATCACATCACCTCTCCTCAACCCCATCACACCACCTCTCCTCAACCCCATCACACCACCTCTCCTCAACCCCATCACACCACCTCTCCTCAACCCCATCACACCACCTCTCCTCAACCCCATCACATCACCTCTCCTCAACCCCCATCACACCACCTCTCCTCAACCCCATCACACCACCTCTCCTCCAACCCCATCACACCACCTCTCCTCAACCCCATCACACCACCTCTCCTCAACCCCATCACACCATCTCTCCTCAACCACCTCACATCAGCCCTCCTCAACCCCATCACATCACCTCTCCTCAACCACCTCACATCAGCCCTCCTCAACCCCATCACATCACATCACCTCAACCACCTCACATCAGCCCTCCTCAACCCCATCACATCACATCACCTCAACCACCTCACATCAGCCCTCCTCAACCCCATCACATCACCT
>NW_027032817.1:0-5289 GCF_034236695.1 Oncorhynchus nerka | reverse complement strand
GACCAGCCTGTAATGACTCCAGTAGACAGGTAGATGTGGACCAACCTGTAATGACTCCAGTAGACAGGTAGATGTGGACCAACCTGTAATGACTCCAGTAGAACAGGTAGATGTGGACCAACCTGTAATGACTCCAGTATACAGGTAGATGTGGACCAACCTGTAATGACTCCAGTAGACAGGTAGATGTGGACCAACCTGTAATGACTCCAGTAGAGAGGTATAGATGTGGACCAACCTGTAATGACTCCAGTAGACAGGTAGATGTGGACCAACCTGTAATGACTCCAGTATGGAGGTAGATGTGGACCAACCTGTAATGTCTCTAGTAGACAGGTAGATGTGGACCAACCTGTAATGACTCCAGTAAACAGGTAGATGTGGACCAACCTGTAATGACTCCAGTAGACAGGTAGATGTGGACCAACCTGTAATGACTCCAGTAGACAGGTAGATGTGGACCAACCTGTAATGTCTCTAGTAGACAGGTAGATGTGGACCAACATGTAATGACTCCAGTAGAGGTAGATGTGGACCAGCCTGTAATGACTCAGTAGACAGGTAGATGTGGACCAACCTGTAATGACTCAGTAGACAGGTAGATGTGGACCAACCTGTAATGACTCCAGTAGACAGGTAGATGTGGACCAACCTGTAATGTCTCCAGTAGACAGGTAGATGTGGACCAACCTGTAATGACTCCAGTAGACAGGTAGATGTGGACCAACCTGTAATGTCTCTAGTAGACAGGTAGATGTGGACCAACATGTAATGACTCCAGTAGAGAGGTAGATGTGGACCAGCCTGTAATGACTCCAGTAGACAGGTAGATGTGGACCAACCTGTAATGACTCCAGTAGACAGGTAGATGTGGACCGACCTGTAATGACTCCAGTAGACAGGTAGATGTGGACCAACCTGTAATGTCTCTAGTAGACAGGTAGATGTGGACCAACCTGTAATGACTCCAGTAGAGAGGTAGATGTGGACCAACCTGTAATGACTCCAGTAGACAGGTAGATGTGGACCAACCTGTAATGTCTCTAGTAGACAGGTAGATGTGGACCAACATGTAATGACTCCAGTAGAGAGGTAGATGTGGACCAGCCTGTAATGACTCCAGTAGACAGGTAGATGTGGACCAACCTGTAATGACTCCAGTAGACAGGTAGATGTGGACCAACCTGTAATGACTCCAGTAGACAGGTAGATGTGGACCAACCTGTAATGTCTCTAGTAGACAGGTAGATGTGGACCAACCTGTAATGACTCCAGTAGAGAGGTAGATGTGGACCAACCTGTAATGACTCCAGTAGACAGGTAGACGTGGATGATGCTGGTGGAGAAGGACGACAGAATCATCCCCAGAGAGGCAAAAAGTCCCCCCACCATCATCACCGGACGACACCCGTAACGATTCACCAACACACTGCACAGAGGACCTGCAGGGAGAGGAACACACACGTATCGAATCTGTGTGTCAGAGTGTGTGTGTGTGTGTGTGTGTGTGTGTGTGTGTGTGTGTGTGTGTGTGTGTGTGTGTGTGTGTGTGTGTGTTAGACAGTATCAGTTTACCTGTCTTTTTTATTTTTCTGTGGTATCCAATTTTTTATTTTACTCCCCAGCTATGTGGCATCCAATTGGTAGTTACAGTCTTGTCTCATCGCTGCAACTCCCTTACAGACTCGGGAGAGGCGAAGGTCGAGAGCCGTGCGTCCTCCGAAACACAACCCAACCAAGCCACACTGCTTCTTGACAGAATGCCCACTTAACCCGGAAGCCAGCCTCACCAACGTGTCGGAGGAAACACCGTACACCTGGCGACCGTGTCAGCTGTCATGCTCCCTGCCCGCCACAGGAGTCACTAGAGCGCGATGGGACAAGGATACCCCTGCCGGCCAAACCCTCCCTAACCAGGATGACACTGGGCCAAACCCTCCCCTAACCCGGACGACGCTGGGCCAAACCCTCCCTAACCCGGATGACACTGGGCCAAACCCTCCCCTGACCCGGATGACACTGGGCCAAACCCTCCCCTGACCCGGATGACACTGGGCCAAACCCTCCCCTGACCCGGATGACACTGGGCCAAACCCTCCCTTGACCCGGATGACACTGGGCCAAACCCTCCCTAACCAGGATGACACTGGGCCAAACCTTCCCCAAACCCAGACGACGCTGGGCCAAACCCTCCCTAACCAGGATGACACTGGGCCAAACCCTCCCTAACCAGGACGACACTGGGCCAAACCCTCCCCTAACCAGGATGACACTGGGCCAAACCCTCCCTAACCAGGACGACACTGGGCCAAACCCTCCCTAACCAGGATGACACTGGGCCAAACCCTCCCTAACCAGGATGACAGTGGGCCAAACCCTCCCCTAACCAGGATGACACTGGGCCAAACCCTCCTCTAACCCGGACGACGCTGGGCCAAACCCTCCCTAACCCGGATGACACTGGGCCAAACCCTCCCCTGACCCGGATGACACTGGGCCAAACCCTCCCCTGACCCGGATGACACTGGGCCAAACCCTCCCCTGACCCGGATGACACTGGGCCAAACCCTCCCCTGACCCGGATGACACTGGGCCAAACCCTCCCCTGACCCGGATGACACTGGGCCAAACCTTCCCCAAACCCAGACGACGCTGGGCCAAACCTTCCCCAAACCCAGACGACGCTGGGCCAAACCCTCCCTAACCAGGATGACACTGGGCCAAACCCTCCCTAACCAGGACGACACTGGGCCAAACCCTCCCCTAACCAGGATGACACTGGGCCAAACCCTCCCTAACCAGGACGACACTGGGCCAAACCCTCCCTAACCAGGATGACACTGGGCCAAACCCTCCCTAACCAGGACGACGCTGGGCCAAACCCTCCCCTAACCAGGACGACGCTGGACCAAACCCTCCCCTAACCAGGACGCCGCTGGGCCAAACCCTCCCCTAACCAGGATGACACTGGGCCAAACCCTCCCCTAACCAGGATGACACTGGGCCAAACCCTCCCCTAACCAGGATGACACTGGGCCAAACCCTCCCCTAACCAGGACGACGCTGGGCCAAACCTCCCTAACCAGGGACGACGCTGGGCCAAACCCTCCCCTAACCAGGATGACGCTGGGCCAAACCCTCCCTAACCAGGATGACGCTGGGCCAAACCTTCCCCTAACCAGGATGACACTGGGCCAAACCCTCCCCTAACCAGGATGACACTGGGCCAAACCCTCCCTAACCAGGGATGACACTGGGCCAAACCCTCCCTAACCAGGATGACACTGGGCCAAACCCTCCCCTAACCAGGATGACACTGGGCCAAACCCCTCCCCTAACCAGGATGACACTGGGCCAAAACCAGGATGACACTGGGCCAAACCCTCCCTAACCAGGATGACACTGGGACAAACCCTCCCCTAACCAGGATGACACTGGGCCAAACCCTCCCCTAACCAGGATGACACTGGGCCAAACCCTCCCCTAACCCGGATGACACTGGGCCAAACCCTCCCCTAACCAGGATGACACTGGGCCAAACCCTCCCCTAACCCGGATGACACTGGGCCAAACCCTCCCCTAACCAGGATGACACTGGGCCAAACCCTCCCCTAACCAGGATGACACTGGGCCAAACCCTCCCCTAACCAGGATGACGCTGGGCCAATTGTGCGCCGCCCCATGGGTCTCCCGGTCATAGCCGGCTGAGACAGAGCCTGGACTCGAACCCAGAATCTCTAGTGGCACAACTAGTGTCTTAGACCACCGCACCACTCGGGTACCTGCCTGTGTGAGTGTGTGTGTGTGCGTGTGCGTGCGCGTGCGTGCGTGTGCGTGCGTGTGTGTGTGTACACATCCTCTACCTGTGCCGTACAGCATAGCCAGCAGTATAGATGAGATCCATGCTGTGTCGCTGTACCCCATCGAACTCTCTGATCAGCTCCTTGAAGAACACGCTGACAGCCTTGGGGAAGGCGAGGAGAATCCCAGTGATGACGAAACAGCCGGACAGCACAGCCCAGCCCCACCCCCCGTCTGGTGCCTTCACTCCCCCCCAGGTCCCTCGTCCACCACCGCACCTCCCATGGTCCCTCTAACTTTGGATCTGAGAGGAGAAAAAGGAAGGGGGTGGGTTATGGTATAGCTAACTCTGGGGGGGTAGTCCTGGACAGGGACCTCGAACCCAGGTCCAGCGTCTGTCAACCCAACACCTTAGCCGTTACACCAAGAGATCCAAAGCTCTTGACGAGGTTGCTAGTTGTTGGGATTAGTCCTGACCGGGACTCGAACCCAGGTCCAGCGTCTGTCAACCCAACACCTTGGCTGTTGCACCAAGAGATCCAAAGCTCTTGATCGAGGTTGCTAGGTGTTGGGATTAAAGTGTCGCTACAATAGAAATAGAAGTCATAGAACGTGCATAATCAGCGTAGATCTAACATTGTATATCGGTAGTAACACAGCTGCCTATCTGTATCCTAAGCCCAGTAACCATGTTGTCATTGCCTTAATTATTACTGTGTTGAATTTTATTTCACTACGCAAGTCAGTTAAAGAACAAATTCTTATTTGACCAACGACGGCCTACACCGGCCAAACCGGGACGACGCTGGGCCAATTGTACACCGCCCTATGGGACTCCCAATCACGGCCGGTTGTGATACAGCCTGGAATCGAACCAGGGTGCCTGTAGTGACGCCTCAAGCACTGAGATGCAGTGCCTTAGGCCGCTGTGATACAGCCTGGAATCGAAACCAGAGTGTCTGTAGTGACGCCTCTAGTACTGAGATGCAGTGCCTTAGACCACTGCACCACTGGGAGACCCTAGATTAATACATGTTGTGGACTAAATGACATATTGATTAAATGACATATTGATTAAAATGACATATTGATTAAATGATATATTGATTAAATGACATATTGATTAAATGACATATTGATTAAATGACTATATTGATTAAATGACTATATTGATTAAATGATATATTGATTAAATGTATATATTGATTAAATGACATATTGATTAAATGATATATTGATTAAATGACATATTGATTAAATGATATATTGATTAAATGATATATTGATTAAATGATATATTGATTAAATGACATATTGATTAAATGATATATTGATTAAATGATATATTGATTAAATGACATATTGATTAAATGATATATTGATTAAATGATATATTGATTAAAATGACATATTGATTAAATGACATATTGATTAAATGACATATTGATTAAATGATATATTGATTAAATGACATTGATTAAATGACAT
>NW_027032816.1:0-5289 GCF_034236695.1 Oncorhynchus nerka | reverse complement strand
AAGCTCCATCAGTCTGCACTGTAGTTCCACCAGTCTGTCTTACAGCCTCTGCATATGATAAATCATGACAGATTCTATATCTCTGAGCATCTCTCTGCACCTGGCATCCACCAAATGCTGCTCTTTGTCCTCCACACAATTGCAACACTTAACTGTCACATTGCTCCAACATTCACTGTAATCATGTTCCCCACCACACTTGGCACATCTTTTCACTCAACAGCTACATGTCCCATTCTTTGGCATTTAAAAACACTGTGATGATTCAGCATTCACTGTAATCATGTTCCCCAATTTACTCCTGAGGTGCTGACCTGTCGCACCCTCGACAAACACTGTGATTATTATTATTTGACAATGCTGGTCATCTATGAACATTTGAACATCTTGGCATGGTTCTGTTATAATCTCCACCCAGCACAGGCAGAAGAGGACTGGCCACCCCTCATAGCCTGGTTCCTCTCAAGGTTTCTTCCTTGGTTCTGGCCTTTCTAGGGAGTTTTTCCTAGCCACTGTGCTTCTACACCTGCATTGCTTGCTGTTTGGGGTTTTAGGCTGCGTTTCTGGACAGCACTTTGTGACATCAGCTGATGTAAGAAGGGCTTTATAAATACATTTGATTGGTTGATTGATGAGGCTGGGTCAAAATCTCTGACATTGAAGCTAAGGAATCATATTCTGTACTTTTCCAGACAAAACCTTCTAACACCTCAACAGCACTGATAAGCTTTCACTTCTTTAACCCTCTTTCCTACTGATCAACCTTTAGGCTTCAACCACTCTGTCTTCCTTCACATGGTCTTCTAACAATATCATCCATGGACATAGATATGGGACCTCAGAGATTATTACTCCCTTCAATGTAGCATCAGCTCCAGGGTCATGGCTTCTGAGCTTCGTCCCATTATGATTTTCCAATTGAATAATCTTCCATTGCTGAACCTGACTAGTACAAGATATTAACAATCTACCACTTTCAATGTTTTACTTCACATTTATTTAACCAGGTAGGCTTGTTCAGAACAAGTTCTCATTTACATGGATGCAGCCTAGTTTAACTTCAACTCTTTTTTATGGCCTTGGTTAATCAGATAGGGCCTCATTTACACCATGTGGTCTCCTCAAACACCATCCCAACTTTCCACCTGGACACATTATTACTCTAGTTCCCTACCTTGGGCCTCTAGTTACTATACTACATGCACCTCTGCTTTCCAGTATCATTATCTCTGTTCTACCTATGTCTTTCCACTACAGACCATTCAAATACTCGGCCCTCATCCTCCCACTCCATGTCATCAGAGCTGTCCCCACATTGATCGCATTCCAGCACAGCTGTTGCTTCTCAAACTCTCAATTTCCATTGTTTCAGGGGTGTCAAACTCATTCCATTGAGGGCCGAGTCTCCGCGGGTTTTATTTTTTCCTTTCAATTAAAACATAGACAATCAGTTGAGGTGAGTTCCTCACTAATTAGTGACCTTAATTCATTAATCAAGTACAAGGGTGGAGCGAAAACCCGCAGACACTTGGTCCTCGTGTCGCCATTTCACCACGAGCTAGTTCAGAACCAATTCTAATTTACACGGCTGCGGCCCAGTTTAACTACACCTCTCTTTTTATGGCCTTGGTTAATCAGGGTGTAAATGAGGCCCTGTGGTCTCCTCAAACACCATCCCAACTTTCCACTAACACATTATTACTCTAGCTCCCTACCGTGGGCCTCTAGTTACTATACTACATGTGGCACTTCTTCCAGTATCATTATCTCTGTTCTTCCTATGTCTTTCCACTACAGACCAATCACATACTAGGCCCTCATCCTCCCACTCCATATCATCAGAACTGTCCCCCACATTGATCGCATTCCAGCACAGCTGTTGCTTCTCAAACTCTCTCCCCATTTCCATTGTTTCAGGGGTGTCAAACTCATTCCATTGAGGGCCGAGTCTCCGCAATTTAAAGCTAGACAATCCGATGAGAGGAGTTCCTTTCTAATTAGTGACCTTAATTCATTAATCAAGTACAAGGGTGGAGCTAAAACCCCCCAGGAACTTGGTCCTCCATGGAATGAGTTTGACAGGTGCTTCATGGCGTGTAATCGATGCCATTCCATGCAGTTGGCCTCTCTCTCCAAATGGTGAAGGATAACTTCAGTTAGCGTCCCTCTATTTTGACACTCCATCACACAGCCTCATGTCGCCATTTCACCACGAATAAACTCCTAGAAAAACGACCGAAACCGTTCCCGCCATTTGACTTGCTTCGTCCGAACCATCCTGTTCTCGCGAGCTTTCATTAACGAAACAGTGCATGTAAACTCGCGAGAACAGGATGGTTCGACGAGGCTATTTACCAGCTCATAAACAACATTTGACACAAAACCAAGAACATGTAAAAACGACCTCAAATAAGTGGAATGTTTATGAAATTACTTTGACGAAATTATGTACATACACTCAGATAAAACCAAAGTCTAGTTATGTGACTTGTAAAAATGTTTTAAACACGTTAAACACTCACTCGGTTTGACCCCAAAATAACGCATACAATTAAAACCATTACCAAACGTGATAATACCTTGACTGATTTGTTACCTATAGTATTATATATTCTCTCGACATTAGCAAGCTTAAACATGCTATTACATACCTACAATGATACATTTGAAACGGACACAACCACTATCGACACAACAGCACAGTTCTGTCGTTTCAACCCGGAACTTCCTGTTCCCCACATCGACAATGCAACAGCGTCATCTTCTTCTCTGGTATACTGACATTTACACAAATATAACGTGGCTGCCGCCACCTACTGTAAGGTTAGTAAACTGTAGACGAAAATACATTTCCTTTGCGGAAAAGGGGAGGGGGAACAACGAGCTCAAAACAAAATACATAAATAGATCAATAACAACATCCCACTCGTTCAGTCACAGTCCTATTCAAATCACATCCCTACACAGTCTCATGGGCCTCATAGGGAGGAACATCTTCAAACAGTATTCCCTGCAATCAGTGGTGTAAAGTAGATAAGTACAAATATTTTAAGTACTTTTTGGTGTCAGGGAAAATGTATGGAGTTTTGGGAGTATCTGTACTTTACTTTTGATATTTTTGACTACTTCCACTTTTACTCCACTACATTCCTAAAGAAAATAATGTACTTTTACCTCCATACATGTTCCCTGACACCCAAAAGTACTCGTTAGATTTTGAATGATTAGCAGAACAGGAAAATTGTTAAATTCGCGCATCCCTACTGCATCTGATCTGTCGGACTCACTAAACACAAATACATTTACATTTAAGTCATTTAGCAGACTTTCTTATCCAGAGCGACTTACAAATTGGTGCGTTCACCTTAAGACATCCAGTGGAACAGCCACTTTACAATAGTGCATCTAAATCTTTTAAGGGGGGTGAGAAGGATTACTTTATCCTATCCTAGGTATTCCTGAAAGAGGTGGGGGTTTCAGGTGTCTCCGGAAGGTGGGTGATTGACCCGCGTCCTGGCGTCGTGAGGAGTTTGTTCCACCATTGGGGGCCAGAGCAGCTTAACAGTTTTGACCGGGCTGCGCGGAAAACCGTACTTCTCAGCAGGAGGCGAAAGCAGGCCAGAGGTGGATGAACGCAGTGCCCTTGTTTGGGTGTAGGGCCTGATCAGAGCCTGGAGGTGGAGCTGGAGTGCCGCCTCCCTCACAGCTCCGAGGCAAGCACCATGGTCTTGTAGCGGATGCGAGCTTCAACTGGAAGCCAGTGGAGAGCGGAGGAGCGGGGTGACGGGAGAGAACTGGGAAGGTTGAACACCAGACGGGCTGCGGCGTTCTGGATGAGTTGTAGGGTTTAATGGCACAGGCAGGGAGCCCAGCCAACAGCGAGTTGCAGTAATCCAGACGGGAGATGACAAGTGCCTGGATTAGGACCTGCGCCGCTTCCTGTGTGAGGCAGGGTCGTACTCTGCGGATGTTGTAGAGCATGAACCTACAAGAACGGGCCACCGCCTTGATGTTAGTTGAGAACGACAGGGTGTTGTCCAGGATCACGCCAAGGTTCTTAGCGCTCTGGGAGGAGGACACAATGGAGTTGTCAACCGTGATGGCGAGATCATGGAGCGGGCAGTCCTTCCCGGGAGGAAGAGCAGCTCCGTCTTGCCGAGGTTCAGCTTGAGGTGGTGATCCGTCATCCACACTGATATGTCTGCCAGACATGCAGAGATGCGATTCGCCACCTGGTCATCAGAAGGGGAAAGGAGAAGATTAATTGTGTGTCGTCTGCATAGCAATGATAGGAGAGACCATGTGAGGTTATGACAGAGCCAAGTGACTTGGTGTATAGCGAGAATAGGAGAGGGCCTAGAACAGAGCCCTGGGGACGCCAGTGGTGAGAGCGCGTGGTGAGGGAGACAGATTCTCGCCACGCCACCTGGTAGGAGCGACCTGTCAGGTAGGACGCAATCCAAGCGTGGGCCGCGCCGGAGATGCCCAACTCGGAGGAGGGTGGAGAGGAGGATCTGATGGTTCACAGTATCGAAGGCAGCCGATAGGTCTAGAAGGATGAGAGCAGAGGAGAGAGAGTTAGCTTTAGCAGTGCGGAGGGCCTCCGTGATACAGAGAAGAGCAGTCTCAGTTGAATGACTAGTCTTGAAACCTGACTGATTTGGATCAAGAAGGTCATTCTGAGAGAGATAGCGGGAGAGCTGGCCAAGGACGGCACGTTCAAGAGTTTTGGAGAGAAAAGAAAGAAGGGATACTGGTCTGTAGTTGTTGACATCGGAGGGATCGAGTGTAGGTTTTTTCAGAAGGGGTGCAACTCTCGCTCTCTTGAAGACAGAAGGGACGTAGCCAGCGGTCAGGGATGAGTTGATGAGCGAGGTGAGGTAAGGGAGAAGGTCTCCGGAAATGGTCTGGAGAAGAGAGGAGGGAATAGGGTCAAGCGGGCAGGTTGTTGGGCGGCCGGCCGTCACAAGACGCGAGATTTCATCTGGAGAGAGAGGGGAGAAAGAGGTCAGAGCACAGGGTAGGGCAGTGTGAGCAGAACCAGCGGTGTCGTTTGACTTAGCAAACGAGGATCGGATGTCGTCGACCTTCTTTTCAAAATGGTTGACGAAGTCATCTGCAGAGAGGGAGGAGGGGGAGGGGAGGAGGATTCAGGAGGGAGGAGAAGGTGGCAAAGAGCTTCCTAGGGTTAGAGGCAGATGCTTGGACTTTAGAGTGGTAGAAAGTGGCTTTAGCAGCAGAGACAGAAGAGGAAAATGTAGAGAGGAGGGAGTGAAAGGATGCCAGGTC
>NW_027032815.1:0-5288 GCF_034236695.1 Oncorhynchus nerka | reverse complement strand
GGAGAGAACTACTGTTACTCCCCAGGGAGGTGAGGCTGGGGGAGGAGAGGAGAGGGAGGGAGAGACTACTGTTAACCCCCAGGAGGTGAGGCTGGGGAGGAGAGGAGAGGGAGAGAACTACTGTTAATCCCCAAGGGAGGTGGAGGGCTGGGGGGAGGAGGGGAGGAGAGGAGAGAACTACTGTTACCCCCAGGGAGGTAGAGGCTGGGGGAGGAGAGGAGAGGGAGAGAACTACTGTTACTCCCCAGGGAGGTGAGGCTGGGGGAGGAGAGGAGAGGGAGAGAACTACTGTTACTCCCAGGGAGGTGAGGCTGGGGGAGGGAGAGGAGAGGGAGAGAACTACTGTTAATCCCCAGGGAGGTGAGGCTGGGGGGAGAGAGGAGAGGAGAGAACTACTGTTAATCCCCAGGGAGGTGAGGCTGGGGGAGGAGAGGAGAGGAGAAGGAGAGAACTACTGTTAATCCCCAGGGAGGTGAGGCTGGGGGGGAGAGGGGGAGAACTACTGTTACTCCCCAGGGAGGAGAGGGAGGGAGGAGAGGGGAGGGAGAGAACTACTGTTACTCCCCAGGGAGGTGAGGGAGGGAGGAGAGGGAGAGAACTACTGTTACTCCCCAGGGAGGTGAGGCTGGGGGGAGAGGGAGAGAACTACTGTTAATCCCCAGGGAGGTGAGGCTGGGGGAGGAGAGGAGAGGGGAGGGAGAGAGGAGAGGGAGAGAACTACTGTTACTCCCCAGGGAGGTGAGGCTGGGGGAGAGGGGGAGAAGAGGGAGAGAACTACTGTTAATCCCCAGGGAGGTGAGGCTGGGAGAGGAGAGGAGAGGAGAGGGAGAGAACTACTGTTACTCCCCAGGGAGGTGAGGCTGGGGGGGAGAGGGAGAGAACTACTGTTAATCCCCAGGGAGGTGAGGCTGGGGGAGGAGAGGAGAGGGGAGGGAGAGAGGAGAGGGAGAGAACTACTGTTACTCCCCAGGGAGGTGAGGCTGGGGGAGAGGGGAGAAGAGGGAGAGAACTACTGTTAATCCCCAGGGAGGTGAGGCTGGGAGAGGAGAGGAGAGGAGAGGGAGAGAACTACTGTTACTCCCCAGGGAGGTGAGGCTGGGGGAGGAGAGGAGAGGAGAGGGAGAGAACTACTGTTAATCCCCAGGGAGGTGAGGCTGGGGGGAGAGGCGGAGAGAACTACTGTTAATCCCCAGGGAGGTGAGGCTGGGGGAGGAGAGGAGAGGGAGAGAACTACTGTTAATCCCCAGGGAGGTGAGGCTGGGGGAGGAGAGGAGAGGAGAGGGAGAGAACTACTGTTACTCCCCAGGGAGGTGAGGCTGGGGGAGGAGAGGAGAGGGAGAGAACTACTGTTAATCCCCAGGGAGGTGAGGCTGGGGGGGAGAGGAGAGGGAGAGAACTACTGTTAATCCCCAGGGAGGTGAGGCTGGGGGAGGAGAGGAGAGGGAGAGAACTACTGTTAATCCCCAGGGAGGTGAGGCTGGGGGGGAGAGGAGAGGGAGATAACTACTGTTAATCCCCAGGGAGGTGAGGCTGGGGGAGGAGAGGAGAGGAGAGGGAGAGAACTACTGTTAATCCCCAGGGAGGTGAGGCTGGGGGGGGAGAGGGGGAGAACTACTGTTACTCCCCAGGGATGAGAGGGAGAGAGGAGAGGGGAGGGAGAGAACTACTGTTACTCCCCAGGGAGGAGAGGGAGGGAGGAGAGGGAGAGAACTACTGTTACTCCCCAGGGAGGAGAGGAGAGGAGAGGGAGAGAACTACTGTTACTCCCCAGGGAGGTGAGGCTGGGGGAGGAGAGGAGAGGGGGGGAGAGAACTACTGTTACTCCCCAGGGAGGTGAGGCTGGGGGAGGAGAGGAAAGGGAGAGAACTACTGTTAATCCCCAGGGAGGTGAGGCTGGGGGAGGAGAGGAGAGGGAGAGAACTACTGTTAATCCCCAGGGAGGTGAGGCTGGGGGAGGAGAGGAGAGGGAGAGAACTACTGTTAATCCCCAGGGAGGTGAGGCTGGGGGAGGAGAGGGAGAGGGAGAGAACTACTGTTACTCCCCAGGGAGGTGAGGCTGGGGGAGAGAGAGGAGAGGAGAGAACTACTGTTAATCCCCAGGGAGGTGA
Source organism: Oncorhynchus nerka (assembly GCF_034236695.1). NCBI lineage: Eukaryota > Metazoa > Chordata > Actinopteri > Salmoniformes > Salmonidae > Oncorhynchus > Oncorhynchus nerka. The sequence continues at coordinate 3,180 of NW_027032815.1, read as the reverse complement.
GGCTGGGGGAGAGAGGAGGAGAGGGAGAGAACTACTGTTAATCCCCAGGGAGGTGAGGCTGGGAGGAGAGGAGAGGAGAGGGAGAGAACTACTGTTACTCCCCAGGGAGGTGAGGCTGGGGGAGAGAGGAGGAGAGGGAGAGAACTACTGTTAATCCCCAGGGAGGTGAGGCTGGGGAGGAGAGGAGAGGAGAGGGAGAGAACTACTGTTAATCCCCAGGGAGGTGAGGCTGGGGAGGAGAGGAGAGGAGAGGGAGAGAACTACTGTTAATCCCCAGGGAGGTGGAGGCTGGGGAGGAGGGAGAGAGAGGGAGAGAACTACTGTTACTCCCCAGGGAGGTGAGGCTGGGGAGGAGAGGAGAGGGAGAGAACTACTGTTACTCCCCAGGGAGGTGAGGCTGGGGAGGAGAGGAGAGGGAGAGAACTACTGTTAATCCCCAGGGAGGTGAGGCTGGGGGAGGAGAGAGGAGAGGGAGAGAACTACTGTTAATCAAATCAAATCAAATCAAATGTATTTATATAGCCCTTCGTACATCAGCTGATATCTCAAAGTGCTGCACAGAAACCCAGCCTGAAACCCCAAACAGCAAACAATGGTGTGTAAAAGCACGGTGGCTACGAAACCTAGAAAGGCCAAAACCTAGGAAGAAACTCGGAGAGGAACCATGCTATGTGGGTGGCCAGTCCTCTTTCTGGCTGCAGCCGGTGGAGATTATAACAGAACATGACCAAGATGTTCAAATGTTCATAAATGACCAGCATGGTTGAACAATAGTAAGGCAGAACAGTTGAAACTGGAGCAGCAGCACAGTCAGGTGGACTGGGGACAGCAAGGAGTCATCATGTCAGGTAGTCCTGGGGCACGGTCCAAGGGCTCAGGTCCTCCGAGAGAGAGAAAGAAAAGAGAGAATTAGAGAGAGCATATGTGGGGTGGCTAGTCCTCTCTGGCTGTGCCGGGTAGATTATAACAGAACATGGTCACTGTTCAAATGTCTGCTATAAAATGACCAGCATGGTTGAAATAATAGTAAGAGCAGAACAGTTGAAACTGGAGCAGCAGCATGGCCAGGTGGACTGGGGACAGCAAGGAGTCATCATGTAATCCCCAGGGAGGAGAGGGAGGGAGGAGAGGAGAGGGAGAGAACTACTGTTAATCCCCAGGGAGGAGAGGAGGGAGGAGAGGAGAGGGAGAGAACTACTGTTACTCCCCAGGGAGGTGAGGCTGGGGGAGGAGAGGAGAGGGAGAGAACTACTGTTAATCCCAGGGAGGAGAGGCTGAGGGAGGAGGAGAGGAGAGGGAGAGAACTACTGTTAATCCTCAGGGAGGTGAGGCTGGGGAGGAGAGGAGAGGAGAGGGAGAGAACTACTGTTAATCCTCAGGGAGGTGAGGCTGGGGGAGGAGAGGAGAGGGAGAGAACTACTGTTACTCCCCAGGGAGGTGAGGCTGGGGGAGGAGAGGAGAGGGAGAGAACTACTGTTACTCCCCAGGAGGTGAGGCTGGGGGAGGAGAGAGGAGAGGGAGAGAACTACTGTTAATCAAATCAAATCAAATCAAATGCGTATTTATATAGCCCTGTCAGTACATCAGCTGATATCTCAAAGTGCTGCACAGAAACCCAGCCTAAAACCCCAAACAGCAAACAATGCAGGTGTAAAAGCACGGTGGCTACGAAAAACTCCTAGAAAGGCCAAAACCTAGGAAGAAACCTAGAGAGGAACCAGGCCATGTAGGTGGCCAGTCCTCTTCTGGCTGCAGCCGGTAGAGATTATAACAGAACATGACCAAGATGTTCAAATGTTCATAAATGACCAGCATGGTTGAATAATAGTAAGGCAGAACAGTTGAAACTGGAGCAGCAGCACAGTCAGGTGGACTGGGGACAGCAAGGAGTAATGGGTATTAAAGTAGTCCTGGGGCACCTAGTCCTAGGGCTCAGGTCCCCAGAGAGAGAGAAAGAAAGAGAGAATTAGAGAGAGCATATGGGGTGGCCAGTCCTCTCTGGCTGTGCCGGGTGGAGATTATAACAGAACGTGGCCAAGATGTTCAAATGTTCATAAATGACCAGCATGGTTGAATAATAGTAAGGCAGAACAGTTGAAACTGGAGCAGCAGCATGGCCAGGTGGACTGGGGACAGCAAGGAGTCATCATGTAATCCCCAGGGAGGAGAGGGAGGGAGGAGAGGAGAGGAGAGAGAACTACTATTGAGAAATCCCAAAGGGAGGGAGAAGGGAGGAGGAGGAGGAGGAGAACTACTAATTCTGCACTCCCCCAGGAGAGTGAGGCCCCTGGGGAGGGAGAGGAGAGGAGAGAACCTGTTAATCCCAGGAGGAGAGGGAGGGAGGAGGAGAGGGAGAGAGAACCTGTGAATCCCCAGGGAGGAGAGGGAGGGAGGAGGGAGAGAGAGAACTACTGTTACTCCCCAGGGAGGTGAGGCTGGGGGAGGAGAGGAGGAGAACTACTGTACTCCCAGGGAGGTGAGGCTGGGGGAGGAGAGGAGAGGAGAGAACTACTGTTAATCCCAGGGAGGTGAGGCTGGGGGAGGAAAGGGAGGAGAGGGAGAGAGAACTACTGTTTACTCCCCAGGGAGGAGGCTGGGGGAGGGAGAGGAGGGGAGAACTACTGTTACTCCCCCAGGGAGGTGAGGCTGGGGAGGAGAGGAGAGGAGAGAACTACTGTTAATCCCCAGGGAGGAGGCTGGGGGAGGAGAGGAGAGAGGGAGAGAACTACTGTTAATCCCCAGGAGGTGAGGCTGGGGGAGAGGGAAGAACTACTGCTAATCCCCAGGGAGGTGGAGGCTGGGGGAGAGAGAGAGGGAGAGAACTACTGTTAATCCCCAGGGAGGTGAGGCTGGGGGAGGAGAGGAGGAGAGGGAGAGAACTACTGTTACTCCCCAGGAGGTGAGGCTGGGGGAGGAGAGGAGAGGAGAGAACTCACTGTTAATCCTCAGGAGGTGAGGTACTGGGGGAGGAGAGGAGAGGGAGAGAACTACTGTTAATCCCCAGGAGGTGAGGCTGGGGGAGGAGAGAGAGGGAGAGAACTACTGTTAATCCCCAGGAGGTGAGGCTGGGGAGGAGAGGAGAGGAGAGAACTATCTGCTAACCTCAGGGAGGTGAGGCTGGGGGAGGAGAGGAGAGGGAGAGAACTACTGTTAATCCCAGGAGGTGAGGGCTGGGGGGAG
>NW_027032814.1:0-5287 GCF_034236695.1 Oncorhynchus nerka | reverse complement strand
GGGGGGGAGGTGGGGGAGGAGAGGAGAGGTGGGGGGAGGAGAGGTGGGGGGAGGAGAGGTGGGGAGAGGAGGAGGGGGAGGTGGGGGAGGAGAGGTGGGGAGGAGAGGTGGGGGAGGAGAGGGAGAGGTGGGGGAGGAGAGGAGAGGTGGGGAGGGAGATGGGGAGAGGGGAGGAGGAGGAGGTGGGGAGGAGAGTGTGGGGAGAGGGGAGGAGAGGAGAGGTGGGGGAGAGGAGAGGTGGGGGGAGGGGAGAGGTGGGGGAGGAGAGGTGAGGAGAGGGGAGGAGAGAGAGGTGGGGGAGAGGAGAGGTGGGGGAGAGAGGTGAGGGGGAGGAGGGGAGAGGAGTGGGGGGAGAGGAGAGGGGGGAGAGGAGAGGTGGGGGAGAGGAGAGGTGGGGGAGGAGAGGTGGGGGAGAGGAGAGGTGGGGAGAAGGGATGCAGCTCCTCCAAGCAGCTCCTCCAAGCAGCCCGTCACTCATTCTCTAGGAAATATGCAGCTCCTCCAAGCAGCTCCTCCAAGCAGCCCATCACTCATTCTCTAGGTTAATATGCAGCCCCTCCAAGCAGCCCATCACTCATTCTCTAGGAAATATGCAGCTCCTCCAAGCAGCTCCTCCACAGCCCGTCCCCTTCCTAGGAAATATGCAGCTCCTCCAAGCAGCTCCTCCAAGCAGCCCGTCACTCCTTCTCTAGGAAATATGCAGCTCCTCCAAGCAGCTCCCTTCCAAGCAGCTCCCTTCCAAGCAGCCTGTCACTCAGGGAATGAAGATGGATGGAGGGAATGAAGATGGATGGGAGGGAATGAGGATGGATGGAGGGAATGAGGATGGATGGAGGGAATGAGGATGGATGGGAGGGAATGAGGATGGATGGGAGGGAATGAGGATGGATGGGAGGGAATGAGGATGGATGGGAGGGAATGAGGATGGGTGGAGGGAATGAAGATGGATGGAGGGAAGGTAGAAACATTATATCTGTTGGTGATTCAGTGTTACCACTGAGTGCTGATGGAAGAGAGGGGAGGAGAGATAGAGAGATGTCACCTCAACAACCCTCTCTCCACCCTCTGGAGTGCTGTGTTGGACCATGTGACCATGGAGAGGGGACGTGCCATGTGACCATGGAGAGGGGACGTGCCATGTGACCATGGAGAGGGGACGTGCCATGTGACCATGGAGATGGGACGTGACCATGTGACCATGGAGAGGGACGTGCCATGTGACCATGGAGAGGGGCGTGCCATGTGACCATGGAGAGAGGGGCGTGCCATGTGACCATGGAGATGGGGTGCCATGTGACCATGGAGAGGGCGTGCCATGTGACCATGGAGATGGGGCGTGTCATGTGACCATGGAGAGGGGCGTGCCATGTGACCATGGAGGGCGTGACCATGTGACCATGGAGATGGGGCGTGTCATGTGACCATGGAGAGGGGCGTGCCATGTGACCATGGAGAGGGGCGTGCCATGTAACCATGGAAGATGGGGCGTGTCATGTGACCATGGAGAGGGGCGTGCCATGTGACCATGGAGAGGGGCGTGCCATGTGACCATGGAGATGGGGCGTGTCATGTGACCATGGAGAGGGGGCGTGCCATGTGACCATGGAGAGGGCGTGCCATGTGACCATGGAGAGGGGGCGTGACCATGGGGCGTAACCATGGAGAGGGCGTGCCATGTGACCATGGAGAGGGGCGTGACCATGGAGAGGGCGTGCCATGTAACCATGGAGAGGGGCGTGCCATGTAACCATGGAGAGGGGCGTGCCATGTGACCATGGAGAGGGGCGTGCCATGTAACCATGGAGAGGGCGTGCCATGTGACCATGGAGATGGGGCGTGTCATGTGACCATGGAGAGGGTGCCATGTGACCATGGAGAGGGGCGTGCCATGTGACCATGGAGAGGGTGCCATGTAACCATGGAAGGGAGTGCCATGTGACCATGGAGAGGGCGTGCCATGTAACCATGGAGAGGGGCGTGCCATGTGACCATGGAGAGGGGCGTGCCATGTGACCATGGAGAGAGGGACGTGCCATGTGACCATGGAGATGGGCGTGCCATGTGACCATGGAGAGGGACGTGCCATGTGACCATGGAGGGGGGCGTGCCATGTGACCATGGAGAGGGGGCGTGCCATGTGACCATGGAGAGGCGTGCCATGTGACCATGGAGAGGGGCGTGCCATGTGACCATGGAGAGGGGCGTGCCATGTGACCATGGAGAGGGCGTGCCATGTGACCATGGAGATGGGGCGTGCCATGTGACCATGGAGGGGCGTGCCATGTGACCATGGAGGGGCGTGCCATCAGACCATGGAGGAAGGGCGTGCCATGTGACCATGGAGAGGGGCGTGCCATGTGACCATGGAGAGGGGACGTGCCATGTGACCATGGATTTGGAGAGCACAAGCCGTCCCATGTGACCATGGAGCTAGAGAGGTGTTGTAATATACCATGGATGACGAGGCCCATGTGACCATGGACACCACGTGCCATGTGACACCACCACCAGGACACCATGTACCATGGCGCCACCACCGAGACACCACCAGCCGGACACCACCACTAGGACACCATGACCGCTACACCACCACTTGACACCACCACCAGTATGACAGAAGCCCATGACACCCACCAGGACACCACCACCATGACACCACCAGGACCAGGACACCACCACCAGGACGCCACCACCAGGACACCACCACCAGGACACCACCACTAGGACACCACCACCGGGACACCACCACTATGACACCACCACCAGGACACCACCACCAGGACACTACCACCAGGACACCACCACCATGACACCACCAGGACACCACCGCCAGGACACCACTACTAGGACACCACTACTAGGACACCACCACCAGGACACCACCACCAGGACACCACCACCAGGACACCACCACCATGACACCACCAGGACACCACCACCAGGACGCCACCAGGACACCACCACCAGGACACCACCAGGACGCCACCACCAGAACACCACCACCAGGACGCCACCACCAGAACACCACCACCAGGACGCCACCACCAGAACACCACCACCAGAACACCACCACCAGGACACCACCACCAGGACGCCACCACCAGGACGCCACCACCAGGACACCACCACCAGGACACCACCACCAGGACACCACCACCAGGACAACACCACCAGGACACCTCCAGGACACCAGGTTCCTCTCCTTCTCACCAGGACACCACCACACAGGACACACACCACCAGGACACCACCACCAGCCACCACCAGGGCGCCACCACCAGGACCACCACCAGGACCACCACCAGGACGCCACCACCAGGACGCACAGGTCTCCACCAGGACGCCACCACCAGGACACCACCACCAGGACACCACCACCAGGACACCACCAGGACACCACCAGGACACCACCACCAGGACACCACCAGGACACCACCACCAGGACAACACCACCAGGACACCAGGTTCCTCTCCTTCTCACCGCAGAACTCACACACTGGGCCTGGACATGTCATGGCAGTCAACGATGACAGAGTAACAGGAAATATACTGATGTTAGAGCCATGAAAAGAGCCTGCGTACCATAATGCCCTGTCTCTAAAGGTCGTGACCCTGACTGAGGTCTTAATGACACGTGTCAACTGTTTGTCCCAGCAGTAATGCATCTGTCTCTATAGACCTTTCTCTGTCTTGGGACCGCGGTAATTGTGTCTTGGCATCACCAGGGCGTAATGTGTAACTGAATGTGAGCATTAGCCCTGGTTAAACAATAAACTAGCCTAGCTAACCCCCACTCAAGTCAATGAGGTTGAGGTTATTTAGTGGTTTCCATGGAGGGCCTATAGATACATAGCCTGGTAGAGAACCGGTAGTTGTAATCAGGTAAATAGGACTGAGTGGTTAGCTCAACATCGTCACTCAGGAATTCTTATCATTCAGCAAAGACTCAGAGACGCTGTAGAGTGGCCTCAGAGATAAGCATTGCTCTATTAACCAACCAGCTAACTACCACTGAGTTACCAAACTGCTAACCATCACTGAGAGAGTAACCAACCAGCTAACCACCACTGTGAGAGTAACCAACCAGCTAACCACCACTGTGAGAGTAACCAACCAGCTAACTACCACTGAGAGAGTAACCAACCAGCTAACTACCACTGAGTTACCAACCTGCTAACCATCACTCAGAGAGTAACCAACCAGCTAACTACCACTGAGAGAGTAACCAACCAGCTAACTACCACTGAGAGAGTAACCAACCAGCTAACTACCACTGAGAGAGTAACCAACCAGCTAACTACCACTGAGAGAGTAACCAACCAGCTAACTACCACTGAGAGAGTAACCAACCAGCTAACTACCACTGAGAGAGTAACCAACCAGCTAACTACCACTGAGAGAGTAACCAACCAGCTAACTAACACACTGGGTAGAGAGCAACCAACCTGCGCCAACCACCACTGAGAGAGTAACCAACCAGCTAACCACCACTGAGAGAGTAACCAACCAGCTAACCACCACTGAGAGAGTAACCAACCAGCTAACTACCACTGAGAGAGTAACCAACCAGCTAACCACCACTGAGAGAGTAACCAACCAGCTAACTACCACTGAGAGAGTAACCAACCAGCTAACCACCACTGAGAGTAACCAACCAGCTAACTACCACTGAGAGAGTAACCAACCAGCTAACTACCACTGAGAGAGTAACCAACCAGCTAACCACCACTGAGAGAGTAACCAACCAGCTAACCACCACTGAGAGAGTAACCAACCAGCTAACTACCACTGAGAGAGTAACCAACCAGCTAACTACCACTGAGAGAGTAACCAACCAGCTAACCACCACTGAGAGAGTAACCAACCAGCTAACTACCACTGAGAGAGTAACCAACCAGCTAACCACCACTGAGAGAGTAACCAACCAGCTAACCACCACTGAGAGAGTAACCAACCAGCTAACTACCACTGAGAGAGTAACCAACCAGCTAACCACCACTGAGAGAGTAACCAACCAGCTAACTACCACTGAGAGAGTAACCAACCAGCTAACCACCACTGAGAGAGTAACCAACCAGCTAACTACCACTGAGAGTAGTAACCAACCAGCTAACCACCACTGAGAGAGCAACCAACCAGCTAACTACCACTGAGAGAGTAACCAACCAGCTAACCACCACTAGAGAGAAGTAACCAAGCCAGCTAACTACCACTGAGAGAGCAATCCAACCAGCCAACTACCACTGAGAGAGTAACCAACCAGCTAACTACCACTGAGAGAGTAACC
>NW_027032813.1:0-5285 GCF_034236695.1 Oncorhynchus nerka | reverse complement strand
TCACTCAGTGGTTTGCGTCTGTCCCCATGCGGTCACTCAGTGGTTTATATGTCTGTCCCCACGCGGTCACTCAGTGGTTTATGTCTGTCCCCACGCGGTCACTCAGTGGTTTATCTGTCTGTCCCCACATGCCGTCACTCAGTGGTTTATATGTCTGTCCCCACGCGGTCACTCAGTGGTTTATCTGTCTGTCCCCACACGGTCAGTCAGTGGTTTATCTGTCTGTCCCCACACGGTCACTCAGTGGTTTATCTGTCTGTCCCCACGCGGTCACTCAGTGGTTTATATACATTTACATTACATTTAAGTCATTTTAGCAGACGCTCTTATCCAGAGCGACTTACAAATTGGTGCTTCACCTTATGACATCCAGTGGAACAGCCACTTTACAATAGTGCATCTTAGGTCTTTTAAGGGGGGAGGGGAGAAGGATTACTTTATCCTATCCTAGGTATTCCCTTAAAGAGGTGGGGTTTCAGGTGTCTCCTAGGTGGTGATTGACTCCGCCTGTCCTGGCGTCGTGAGGGAGTTTGTTCCACCATTGGGGGCCAGAGTAGTAACAGTTTTGGACTGGGCTGAGCGGGAACTGCACTTCCTCAGTGGTAGGGAGGCGAGCAGGCCAGAGGTGGATGAACGCAGTGCCTTGTTTGGGTGTAGGGCCTGATCAGAGCCTGAGGTAGTGAGGTGCCGTCCCTCACAGCCCGCAGGCAAGCACCATGGTCTTGTAGCGGATGCGAGCCAACTGAAGCCAGTGGAGAGAGCGGAGGAGCGGGGTGACGTGAGAGAACTTGGGAAGGTTGAACACCAGACGGGCTGCGGCGTTCTGGGATGAGTTGTAGGGGTTTAATGGCACAGGCAGGGAGCCCAGCCAACAGCGAGTTGCAGTAATCCAGACGGGAGATGACAAGTGCCTGGATTAGGACCTGCGCTGCTTCCTGTGTGAGGCAGGGTCAGCACTCTCTGGGATGTTGTAGAGCATGAACCTACAGGAACGGGCCACCGCCTTGATGTTATTTGAGAACGACAGGGTGTTGTCCAGGATCACGCCAAGGTTCTTAGCGCCTGGGAGGGAGGACACAATGGAGTTGTCAACCGTGATGGCGAGATCATGGAACGGGCAGTCCTTCCCCGGGAGGAAGAGCAGCCCGTCTTGCCGAGGTTCAGCTTGAGGTGGTGACTCCGGTCATCCAGTACTAGTTGATATGTCTGCCAGACATGCAGAGATGCTATTCGCCACCTGGTCATCAGAAGGGGGAAAGGAGAAGATTAATTGTGTGTCGTCTGCATAGCAAATGATAGGAGAGACCATGTGAGGTTATGACAGAGCCAAGTGACTTGTGTATAGAGAATAGGAGAGGGCCTAGAACAGAGCCCTGGGGACGCCAGTGGTGAGAGCTGGCAGAGAGACAGATTCTCGCCACGCCACCTGGTAGGAGCGACCTGTCAGGGTAGGACGAATCCAAGGTGGGCCGCGCCGGAGATGCCCAACTCGGAGAGGGTGGAGAGGATCTGATGGTTCACAGTATCGAAGGCAGCCGATAGGTCTAGAAGGATGAGAGCAGGAGAGAGAGTTAGCTTTAGCAGTGCGGAGCGCTCCGTGATACAGAGAAGAGCAGTCTCAGTTGAATGACTAGTCTTGAACCCGACTTGATTTGGATCAAGAAGGTCATTCCGGAGAGAGATAGCGGGAGAGCTGGGCCAAGGACGCACGTTCTAAGAGTTTTGTGGAGAGAAAAGAAAGAAGGGATACTGGTCTGTAGTTGTTGACATCGGAGGGATCGAGTGTAGGTTTTTTCAGAAGGGGTGCAACTCTCGCTCTCTTGAAGACGGAAGTGACGTAGCCAGCGGTCAGGGATGAGTTGATGAGCGAGGTGAGGTAAGGGAGAAGGTCTCCGGAAATGGTCTGGAGAAGAGAGGAGGGGATAGGGTCAAGCGGGCAGGTTGTTGGGCGGCCGGCCGTCACAAGACGCGAGATTTCATCTGGAGAGAGAGGGGAGAAAGAGGTCAGAGCACAGGGTAGGGCAGTGTGAGCAGAACCAGCGGTGTCGCTTTGACTTAGCAAACGAGGATCGGATGTCGTCGACCTTCTTTTCAAAATGGTTGACGAAGTCATCTGCAGAGAGGGAGGGGGAGGGGGAGGAGGATTCAGGAGGGAGGAGAAGGTGGCAAAGAGCTTCCTAGGGTTAGAGGCAGATGCTTGGAATTTAGAGTGGTAGAAAGTGGCTTTAGCAGCAGAGACAGAAGAGGAAAATGTAGAGAGGAGGGAGTGAAAGGATGCCAGGTCCGCAGGGAGGCAAGTTTTCCTCCATTTCCGCCTCGGCTGCCCGGAGCCCTGTTCTGTGAGCTCGCAATGAGTCGCCGAGCCACGGAGCGGGAGGGGAGGACCGAGCCGGCCTGGAGGATAGGGGACATAGAGAGTCAAAGGATGCAGAAAGGGAGGAGAGGAGGGTTGAGGAGGCAGAATCAGGAGATAGGTTGGAGAAGGTTTGAGCAGAGGGAAGAGATGATAGGATGGAAGAGGAGAGAGTAGCGGGGGAGAGAGAGCGAAGGTTGGGACGGCGCGATACCATCCGAGTAGGGGCAGTGTGGGAAGTGTTGGATGAGAGCGAGAGGGAAAAGGATACAAGGTAGTGGTCGGAGACTTGGAGGGGAGTTGCAATGAGGTTAGTGGAAGAACAGCATCTAGTAAAGATGAGGTCGAGCGTATTGCCTGCCTTGTGAGTAGGGGGGAAGGTGAGAGGGTGAGGTCAAAAGAGGAGAGGAGTGGAAAGAAGGAGGCAGAGAGGAATGAGTCAAAGGTAGACGTGGGGAGGTTAAAGTCGCCCAGAACTGTGAGAGGTGAGCCGTCCTCAGGAAAGGAGCTTATCAAGGCATCAAGCTCATTGATGAACTCTCCGAGGGAACCTGGAGGGTGATAAATGATAAGGATGTTAAGCTTGAAAGGGCTGGTAACTGTGACAGTATGGAATTCAAAGGAGGCGATAGACAGATGGGTAAGGGGAGAAAGAGAGAATGACCACTTGGGAGAGATGAGGATCCCGGTGCCACCACCCCGCTGACCAGAAGCCTCGGGTGTGCGAGAACACGTGGGCGGACGAAGAGAGAGCAGTAGGAGTAGCAGTGTTATCTGTGGTGATCCATGTTTCCGTCAGTGCCAAGAAGTCGAGGGACTGGAGGGAGGCATAGGCTGAGATGAACTCTGCCTTGTTGGCCGCAGATCGGCAGTTCCAGAGGCTACCGGAGACCTGGAACTCCACGTGTGTCGTGGCGCTGGGACCACTCAGATTAGGGTGGCCGCGCCACGCGTGGTGGAGCGTTTGTATGGTCTGTGCAGAGAGGAGAGAACAGGGATAGACAGACACATAGTTGACAGGCTACAGAAGAGGCTACGCTAATGCAAAGGAGATTGGAATGACAAGTGGACTACACGTCTCGAATGTTCAGAAAGTTAAGCTTACGTAGCAAGAATCTTATTGACTAAAATGATTAAAATGATACAGTACTGCTGAAGTAGGCTAGCTGGCAGTGGCTGCGTTGTTGACTTTGTAGGCTAGCTGGCAGTGGCTGCGTTGTTGACACTACACTAATCAAGTCGTTCCGTTGGGTGTGATAGTTTCGACAGTGCTGCTATTCGGGGGCTAGCTGGCTAGCTAGCAGTGTTGATTACGTTACGCTATGCGTAAAAGAACGACAATAGCTGGCTAGCTAACCTAGAAAATCGCTCTAGACTACACAATTATCTTTGATACAAAGACGGCTATGTAGCTAGCTATGTAGCTAGCTACGATCAAACAAATCAAACCGTTGTACTGTAATGAAATGAAATGAAAATGTGATACTACCTGTGGAGCGAAGCGGAAATGCGACCGGGTTGTTGAGTGAGGAAGTTCAATTCCTCACTATATGTCTGTCCCCACGCTGTCACTCAGTGGTTTATATGTCTGTCCCCACGCTGTCACTCAGGGGTTTATATGTCTGTCCCCACACGGTCACTCAGTGGTTTATCTGTCTGTCCCCACACGGTCACTCAGTGGTTTATCTGTCTGTCCCCACGCGGTCACTCAGTGGTTTATCTGTCTGTCCCCACACGGTCACTCAGTGGTTTATATGTCTGTCCCCACGCTGTCACTCAGTGGTTTATATGTCTGTCCCCACACGGTCACTCAGTGGTTTATCTGTCTGTCCCCACACGGTCACTTAGTGGTTTATCTGTCTGTCCCCACGCGGTCACTCAGTGGTTTATCTGTCTGTCCCCACACGGTCACTCAGTGGTTTATATGTCTGTCCCCACGCGGTCACTCAGTGGTTTATATGTCTGTCCCCACGCGGTCACTCAGTGGTTTATCTGTCTGTCCCCACACGGTCACTCAGTGGTTTATCTGTCTGTCCCCACACGGTCACTCAGTGGTTTATCTGTCTGTCCCCACACGGTCACTCAGTGGATTATATGTCTGTCCCCACGCGGTCACTCAGTGGTTTATATGTCTGTCCCCACGCGGTCACTCAGTGGTTTATCTGTCTGTCCCCACACGGTCACTCAGTGGTTTATCTGTCTGTCCCCACACGGTCACTCAGTGGTTTATCTGTCTGTCCCCACACGGTCACTCAGTGGTTTATATGTCTGTCCCCACACGGTCACTCAGTGGTTTATATGTCTGTCCCCACGCAGTCACTCAGTGGTTTATCTGTCTGTCCCCACGCGGTCACTCAGTGGTTTATGTCTGTCCCCATGCGGTCACTCAGTGGTTTATATGTCTGTCCCCACGCTGTCACTCAGTGGTTTATATGTCTATCGTCATGCAGTCACTCAGTGGTTTATCTGTCTGTCCCCACGCGGTCACTCAGTGGTTTATGTCTGTCCCCATGCAGTCACTCAGTGGTTTATCTGTCTGTCCCCACACGGTCACTCAGTGGTTTATATGTCTGTCCCCACACGGTCACTCAGTGGTTTATGTCTGTCCCCATGCGGTCACTCAGTGGTTTATGTCTGTCCCCATGCGGTCACTCAGTGGTTTATATGTCTGTCCCCACGCGGTCACTCAGTGGTTTATGTCTGTCCCCATGCGGTCACTCAGTGGTTTATGTCTGTCCCCATGCGGTCACTCAGTGGTTTATATGTCTGTCCCCACGCTGTCACTCAGTGGTTTATATGTCTATCGTCATGCGGTCACTCAGTGGTTTATCTGTCTGTCCCCACACGGTCACTCAGTGGTTTATCTGTCTGTCCCCACACGGTCACTCAGTGGTTTATCTGTCTGTACACGCGGTCCTACAGCGGTCTACTC